>NC_085137.1:227851897-227867500 GCF_035046485.1 Aedes albopictus | reverse complement strand
AGGAGAACCAATAGCGGCGAAATCTCGCCTTGGATGGGCAATCTACGGATTGATGCCAACGGATCAAGCTTTGCGAGTTGCACTTTGCATATTGTAACCAACCGTTTTCTGGTTACAATATAAACTATGGTTTTCAGTTTGATTTTGTTTATTTTTTTAAAATATTTCTTTGTTATTATTTTTATTATTGTTTGTAAATGTTTAAATACAAAATTAATGTTTGTTCTCCGTCTCTTTCTGCACGTTTGAGTCACATTAACTTTGTATTTATTAGCCTACGTTGGTGCCAGCATTAGTAATTTTTTTCAAATATTAAAGCGATTTATTTGTTTGTTTTTTTTTTACATTATATTTTGTTATTCCATAGATATTTTTCAAAGTTAATTAAAATAAAGAAAATTAAAATTATTTAAAGTCCATTTAAATTCTTATAAGTATATATTGCATACAAGTTTTTCAAATTCAAAATGGCACCAACCAAAAATAATGTAACCCTCGTCACTGCTTGGAGAAACGTCACGACCCGGTCATCAACTGTCAACGTCACACTGGAGTCGGGGCAAGGACCACCGGAACGGATATGAGATAGGGAGAATTTGGGAGTTCTGGAAGCTATAAAAGGACTTGGAGTACGACATGTGGGTCTCTAGTAAATTTTATTGGCCCGGAGGAGCGAAGACAGCGGCAGCGTCCGTCACGCAGTAGTTATTTGTGACCACGCGTTTCAAGTTAAGATCTTCTAAATCAATAGTTAGATCGGTTGTGATTTCCACACGACTTTGTTAATAATCCAACCGGTCGATCGAGTGGGTTTAGTGTGGACGTTATAAAAGTGATTTCCGCGGTCTGAAGCAAGAAAATCGTACGTCGTACGTCGCGAGTGCGCTATCTGGTCGGTGTGGATTTGTGAAACCACCAAAATGACATTGTGTCGAGAAGCCTAGAATAGACACAAGTGCGAGACCGTTGGAACATTATTGCTGAAATTCCGACCAATTTGTGTTAAACCCCGCTCGATCTACACCAAGACACTCGCAAACAATTAGTGCACATGGTACCGCTCCCCGGGCCCGAAAAAAAGTGAAACGCCAGGCCCACCGTTACACGGGCCGAGTTGTCGCAGTAGATCTGGACTCCCTGTCCGGAATCGCAGAATCATCGCACCGGTATCCCCCGCCGGCCGAGTTTGTAGCCAAGACCAACCCCTCCCGATGAAGCCCGCTCCAGTGCATCCCATCGAAGTCGACCAACGAGCATCGCATCGGCCGCAACGATTCCTACACGGTAAAAAATCAGCACTGTGATATAAACTGATTGGCACTTGAATTCGCACTACTGTTCAATCCGTTTGTTATCAATTACATATCATTTGACAAAGAACATCCAATGCCTCTTCAATTTCAATGTAACTTCACATCAATTCGTTGTTGACAATGTTTTGATTTCAAAATTTAAATTTAAAAAAAATGTGTGCAGCCGCACCCAGATTCGATACCAGGACCTTTAGAGTCACGATCAACTATTTTACCACCACACTGCTTCACATCTAGTAGAGAGGTGCGAATCGAAGCGAAGCACTTTCTACCGCCTGTCATCTATATTTACTTTCATGCCCAAAACAGTCATTACCAAATCAACAACTTTTCACTTTGGATCGTATTGCTTTTTACAGTAGTGCAAATCGAAGGGATTTTCTGTTGATTTCTCTGTTGGGTTTGTTTTGGTCCTCAAATCAACACTGACAGCATTGCGATCTCAAAGGAAAAGCACTTCTGATCATGTTCATTACGACATTGAATAGTTAAGGGATTTTTCCCTTACATCTAGCGTGCAGAATTTTTACCGTGTAGTGTGTGTGAGATACACTCAATAAAATGCGCAAGTAGAAAATTGAACGTTCTCCTTATGATTAGTAATTAATAAATTCCCCTAATTGCATGGTCCTTACAAAATCAAGTTTTTATAGTTTTCTTTTTATTGTATTGTTTTCTTCATTCTTTTCGCTGAAAACCAATGGTAAGTGGGTTGAAAGTCCACCTAATAGATGGAAATTGCTCCGTAGATCACCTTGGTAAAACGACCCGAAAAAGTGGAACGTGAACCACTGTGCAATGAAAGCTGCATAGGGCAATGGTGCTCACTCCAGCGGCGGACGTTGTTTAGGGCAGTGGTGCTCAAACTTGCAGTGGTTCCCAAGACACTTTTTACAGGTATCAATTTGGCGCCCAACGTAAATGAAAAAGCGATTTACTTCTTAGGACCGAAAGTAAATCTCTTTTTCTGGTGGTCTACCGGAGAAATTTCAATCAATTAGAAATTGATCAAAATAATCGCGTTGTCATCAGGTCAGCTTGAATCTAAAATCATTTGGCGGAAAGGTCGTGAGAATTGAAAAGCGGACGTCCGCGGATGATGATAACCAAACACGTCAATTCTGAAGCTATTGTGTTGAGAATGGTCAGAAACTGAGAATCAGCATTGAAATAATCTTTTTTTATTTAGTATAAGAATTATGTTGTGTTGATTTTCTCTTCTAAATTTAGTTGTTATTTTGTTGTAAATATCCTTTTTTTTGTTTCAATTTAATTTAAGTTTCTTTTGTACATAATATACTTTACCTGATCTGAATTGTTTTAGAATTCTATCATGGCCAATTCAAAGCTGACTTATGATCAAGCAAGTGAGCTTGTAGCAAGATGGTACTATTCCATGAGGGTTGATTACCTTCTGGATGAAGAACTCGATGATGAATTGGCAGCCCGTCGTGTCATTATTACAAGAGACATGAATCTCGCTCGTAAGCGTAAATCGTTACGAGATTGTTTAAAAGCGGAGAGTGAGGGGAAACATGAAAATTCTGTTCACATTCCTAGCGATCCGTCCACCGAATTAGACGTGTGTTTCAAGCGGTGTTCAGACATCAGAAATCTTCTAGAAGCAGAACAGGGAGAGGAAGAAAAGCGCGTTTTGCACCATCGATTGCTGCACTACGCGGCGCGTATAGTTAGGTTACTCACAGCGTCACGGGGATCTCCAAATCTCCACGGCGGTATGCAGAGTGTGGTTGCGGAGATCGCCGATGAGTTAGAGCAGGGTTTTGGTTCATTGTCAGATGTTCCAAGTTTGACCACTGGGGCAACTCAAACTGTGGAGGTCACAGCTGTTGACAACCAGTCAGAGGAGGGTTTTAACGAAAATAGGCCAGAAGATGTTGGTGGAAGCAGTGGTTCAAATCAATTGCCGCCGCCACCATCGAATAGAATGCTTCAGTTTAATCAAAGTGAGCTAGATTGGATCCATTGGCTTGAAGCACGGATCATTGGTCTCGAAAATGAGCTAGCAAGGCGAAACGAAAGAGTTGATATGGCTGTTCAAACCGATGGTCTCGATGACGAACTTCCTAATCCAATCATAAACAGGTTCGAACATCTCAATCTAGATCAAGCAAACAGTTTTTCCACCCACAACACTCAAATTCCGTTTCATTCGAGTAGTATTAGTAGGAATTACCCTCCCCTTGCATCATATCGACACAATACAATACCAGGTCCCTCCGCTTCAAATCATATTCCCCCGTTTGCACCGCGAAACCAGACTTTTACCATACCAGCAGTCAATAGTTCGCCAAATTTTCATCAGAACTACAATAGAAATTCCATAGCTGCTCAAATTCCGAACATTTCCACCCAATTCCCAGCTTCATATCAACCCCGACATTCTTTGCCGGTTTCCAAATGGAACATCGCAAAGTACAGTGGCGATGACCAGGGCCTGAGGCTAAATGAGTTCCTAGAACTGGTACAAGCCCTTTCCCTTGCTGAACATGTCTCGGATCGAGAGCTCTTCGATTCCGCCGTACATCTTTTCACGGGTTCCGCTTTGAAGTGGTACATGACGCAAAGGTCAACAGGTCGCCTGATGAACTGGGAGCATTTGGTCTTCGAGCTTCGCCGCACTTATATGCATCCGGATCTAGACGCGTTGATTAAAATGAAAATTTACCAACGTCGTCAGCAGAAGCAGGAATCGTTCCACGAATATTATTTCGAAATGGAAAAGTTATTTAGGACGATGTGTATACAGATCCCTGAACATGAGAAGATGCAGATTTTGCAGCAGAATATGAGAGTGGACTATAAACGTCAGATGACATTCATTCCAATTCAAGACTTGGAAACACTAGTGGCTGCGGGTCAAAAGCTTGATGCGTTGAACTTTTCGGCATATAACAAAGTGTTCGGAACCGAAAAATCCGTACATGCAGTTGAGCAAAATGTCTGTCGAAATCGTCAAAAGTCATTCCAGACCCAGCCACAACCTTCCAATCGTCCGGCGGGATCGTTCAAGGAACCGTCGAATAATCAGAACAAAAACAATCGCAATCCACCGTTTCATCCACAATCCAAACCTACAAACGTTACTCCTCACCCGACACAGCCTTCACAAAAGTCCTCATCAACTCCGTCTGCTTCGAATTCCGAGGTCAAGTAGCCAGTTCCAGGTCCTTCTGGTCACGCTGGTCCTAGCAAATTATCGATTACTCTCGAACAGGTTGTTAGCGGGCATAAACCACCTGGTCCTAACACCTGCTTCAACTGCGGCACTCCTGGTCATCATGTTGTCATGTGTCGTCAACCGCGTCGCCTTTTCTGTGACAATTGCGGTTTGCACGGTTTTCCTACGGGTTTCTGCCCCTACTGTTTAAAAAACGGCCCGCGAGCGAACGAAAATCGCCGTTCGCCGAATCAAGGAGCGTAACCAACCAGCGTAAGAATCCCACTCCTCCTGCCTTCTGGGAACGTACAACTCAAGATTGTTACAACCGTTCTACCGAAGTTTGCCAAATTACCTATCCTTTCCCTGGGGATAACCGCCCATTCGTGTCCGTTAAAGTTTACGGTCTACCTTTGAATGCACTGTTAGATAGTGGAAGTAATTTCACACTCATCAGCGAGAGTGTATTTTCACGATTAAAGCCTAAAAAGCTTCACCGTCCATCCGCTGACATTGCACTTAAGTCCGCAAGTGGCAATGAACTGTTAGTTCTGGGTCAAGTAAATCTTCCTTTCCGTTTCCGGGACCGCATTAAAATTATTCCGACCCTGGTGGTTCAAAATCTGTCCCTAGACTGTATATGTGGCATGGACTTCTGGAGGAAGTTTCATATTCAAGCCACAATACAAGAGGATGAGAGTCTACAGAATCCCGGGTATGTAGCATCTGTTGGTCCGACATTCGCTGGAACGAAGATGACGGAAGAAGAGAAGCGACGGATTGAAGAAATAAAGTGCCTCTTTCTGCCAGCGAAGGTAGGACAGTTGACTATTACACCCCTCACGCAGCACCGGATCGAAATTAGCGACGAGTGGAAGGGTAGGCCACCTGTAAGACAGTTTCCCTATGTGATGTCTCCGAAAACTCAGGAGTTAGTGGCAGTTGAGTTACAGAGGTTGTTGGATGCAGGCATAATCGAGCGCAGTAATTCCGAGTGGTCGTTGAATTGCGTGCCCGTGATCAAACCCACTAAGGTACGCCTTTGTCTAGACGCGCGCAAAATCAACGAGAGAACTGTACGTGATGCGTACCCTTTGCCCCACCCTGGCCGAATATTGGGGCAGCTTCCCAAAGCGAAGTACCTCACCACAATCGATTTATCGGAAGCGTTCTTGCAGGTTGCTTTGGAACCAGAATCGCGAAAATTCACGGCATTCAGTGTGCAGGGCAAAGGGTTGTTCCAGTACACCAGGATGCCTTTTGGCCTTGTCAACAGCCCAGCCACTTTGGCTAGGCTGATGGACAACGTTCTCGGTCATGGTGTGCTGGAACCGAACGTTTTCGTGTACCTTGACGATATCGTCATTGTCACGGAAACGTTCGACCATCACGTACAGATCCTCACTGAGGTTGCGCGCCGTCTTAGAGAGGCCAATCTTAGTATAAACTTGGAGAAGTCCAAGTTTGGGGTTGACGAAATTCCCTTCCTAGGATATCTTCTTAGTACGCAAGGATTGAGGGCGAATCCCGAGAAAATCCGCCCTATTGTCGAGTATGAACGACCAACCACAGTCACTAAGCTAAGAAGATTCCTAGGAATGGCGAATTACTATCGCCGATTCATTAAGAACTTCAGCGGGGTCACCGCGGCTTTGACTGACCTTTTGCAGACGAAGTCAAAAGTCATTCGCTGGAATGACGGTGCCGAACGTGCCTTTTGCGAAATTAAAGAATGTCTTATCACGTCCCCTATACTGGGCAGCCCAAATTTCACGAATGAGTTCGTGATTCAAACAGATGCGAGCGATGTAGCGGTTGCAGGTGTACTCACACAGCAACAGGAGGACGGCGAAAGGGTCATTTCGTATTTCTCCCACAAATTGACTACACCCCAGAAAAACTACCATGCGGCGGAGAAAGAAGCGCTGGCGGCTATTCTCGCGATTGAAGCTTTTCGGGGATACGTAGAGGGGTACCATTTTACCGTAGTCACCGATTCCTCCGCTCTCACTCATATCCTAAGTACTAAATGGAAGGTAGGATCAAGATGTAGCAGGTGGGCACTTGATCTGCAGCAATATAACATGACAGTGGTTCACCGGAAGGGAAAGGAGAACGTGGTCCCTGATGCCCTGTCCCGGAGCGTTGCGGCAGTTCAAAGTTCACCTACACCTTGGTACACCTCCATGCTACAAAAGGTCTCCAGTCAGCCGGACAATTTTGTTGATTTCAGGGTTGAGGACGGCAGACTCCTCAAGTTTGTCTCTTCTCAAGATCAGCCGTATGATTCACGCTTCGAATGGAAGCTGATTCCAAAAGAAGCTGACATTCCCGGCATCTTAAATGCGTGTCATGACGAGGTGTTCCACCCTGGTTATGATAAAACTTTAGCCAGAATTCGACAGAGGTACTACTGGCCTCGGATGGCTAGTGAAATCCGCCGATATTGCCAGCAGTGTCAGACCTGCAAAGAGGTCAAAGCTCCATCGGTCCCCATAGCGCCAGAAATGGGAAAGATGCGTCTAGCCACACGACCTTGGCAAATCATTTCGGTCGATTACATTGGACCCCTACCTCGGAGTCGGCGCGGAAACCAGCACCTACTGGTAGTGTCCGATTACTTTTCGAAATGGGTGATGATTCAGCCTGTGAGAAGTATCGGGAGCTCTTCCTTGTGTGCAATTCTGAAAGAACAGTGGTTTCACCGGAACTCCGTCCCTGAGGTTATTATCACCGACAACGGAAGCTGTTTTCTATCCAAAGAGTTCAAAGAGCTCATAGACCGGTACGAAATCGCACACTGGTTGAATTCCCGATACCACTCACAGGCTAATCCCGTCGAAAGAGTCAATCGGACAATCAATGCAGCGATTAGGACCTACGTCAAGGATGATCAGCGCCTCTGGGACACCAAGGTCCCAGAAATAGAAATGGTCCTAAACTCTAGCATTCACTCCTCAACTGGTTATACTCCGTTCTTTGTTACACACGGTCACGAGATGTCAGAAGTCGGAAGTGATCACCGTTTAGTCCGTCACGACGAAGAGCTGACTCAAGAGCAACGAGAAGCTCGAAAACAACAAATGTTTGCTGATCTGTACGACATCGTTTCAAAGAACCTTGCCAAAGCTCACGATTCTTCAACTAAAACGTACAATCTTCGTCATCACAAATTCGCAAAAGCTTTCGTTCCCGGGCAGCTAGTGTACCGCAGAAACATGAAGCTGTCCAACGCGGTAGAGCATTATAATGCGAAGTACGGCCGTCAATTTCTACCCTGCCGGGTGGTAAAGAAACACGGCACGTCGTCGTACGAGTTGGAGGATCTCACAGGTAAAAACCTCGGTATCTGGCCTGCCGTTCATTTGAAGCCCGGATAAACAAAACACTCTTCTCAATTTCATTTATTCGCCAAACAAAATGCCATAAACATTGCACTACTACCATCGTGCGGGTGTTGTCAAACATCGCTCAACGATTCCTCAATCACCGATCCCCCGTTCCAACTTCGTTTCCTCGCCAAACCTAAAATAGACAAAACGATTAATAAATACCTACTCACCTGAGTGCAGAAAAGGCATCCGATTGCGTTTAATTTAGCTTTCTAATGAAAACAAAACAAATGATAGCACCTGGTTTTAGCTGTCGGTAATAGTTTGACAGATTGGAAACCGAATCATCATCGAGTCGACATTCAGGGCTGTGATACAAGCAGTGCGCAAGTACGCAGCCAATTACATCGAAATGATAAGAGCGTAGTTACTTCTATCAGTGGTTGCCAAACTTTTGCTCTCGGCCTACGAGAGATTTAAATGCAATCAACATGAATGGAAAAGCTCAAATCTGCGTGAATTGTCGTCACGTCACTCATAGAAATGAGATGCGTAGACAAAAGACAACCACATATAAAATAGGGTACCCTCAGATTAAGCTTAATAGGTAATAATTAGTTTATGTACACGTGTGTGAATGAATGATTGAATGAAGTGAATGAATGGGGGGGTTTTGAATGGTATGAATAGAAGAGATTTGAATGAAAACGAGTTAAGTCTGGTCCAAATTATTTGTGACAAATAAAATTAGAAGAGAGTTATTTATATCTTATTCTCTTTTGAATGTTGATGTTGTGTAGAATGGATTAGAGTAGTTGACTAATTCTGGGTTTCTGATCGGCCTCAACAAAATAGCGACAGCTAGAACGTGTTTATTCTGACGCATGAAGGATAGCCTCCACATGGATGTTTTCAAGATCAATTCAAAAAGTGGTTAATGAGAAGAGTTGTACCTGATTGTGACATTCAAAAAAAAAAACCTTCCGTTTTTTTTTTACCCCATCTCCGGGAAGATTGTAACCAACCGTTTTCTGGTTACAATATAAACTATGGTTTTCAGTTTGATTTTGTTTATTTTTTTAAAATATTTCTTTGTTATTATTTTTATTATTGTTTGTAAATGTTTAAATACAAAATTAATGTTTGTTCTCCGTCTCTTTCTGCACGTTTGAGTCACATTAACTTTGTATTTATTAGCCTACGTTGGTGCCAGCATTAGTAATTTTTTTCAAATATTAAAGCGATTTATTTGTTTGTTTTTTTTTTACATTATATTTTGTTATTCCATAGATATTTTTCAAAGTTAATTAAAATAAAGAAAATTAAAATTATTTAAAGTCCATTTAAATTCTTATAAGTATATATTGCATACAAGTTTTTCAAATTCAAAATGGCACCAACCAAAAATAATGTAACCCTCGTCACTGCTTGGAGAAACGTCACGACCCGGTCATCAACTGTCAACGTCACACTGGAGTCGGGGCAAGGACCACCGGAACGGGTATGAGATAGGGAGAATTTGGGAGTTCTGGAAGCTATAAAAGGACTTGGAGTACGACATGTGGGTCTCTAGTAAATTTTATTGGCCCGGAGGAGCGAAGACAGCGGCAGCGTCCGTCACGCAGTAGTTATTTGTGACCACGCGTTTCAAGTTAAGATCTTCTAAATCAATAGTTAGATCGGTTGTGATTTCCACACGACTTTGTTAATAATCCAACCGGTCGATCGAGTGGGTTTAGTGTGGACGTTATAAAAGTGATTTCCGCGGTCTGAAGCAAGAAAATCGTACGTCGTACGTCGCGAGTGCGCTATCTGGTCGGTGTGGATTTGTGAAACCACCAAAATGACATTGTGTCGAGAAGCCTAGAATAGACACAAGTGCGAGACCGTTGGAACATTATTGCTGAAATTCCGACCAATTTGTGTTAAACCCCGCTCGATCTACACCAAGACACTCGCAAACAATTAGTGCACATGGTACCGCTCCCCGGGCCCGAAAAAAAGTGAAACGCCAGGCCCACCGTTACACGGGCCGAGTTGTCGCAGTAGATCTGGACTCCCTGTCCGGAATCGCAGAATCATCGCACCGGTATCCCCCGCCGGCCGAGTTTGTAGCCAAGACCAACCCCTCCCGATGAAGCCCGCTCCAGTGCATCCCATCGAAGTCGACCAACGAGCATCGCATCGGCCGCAACGATTCCTAGTGTGTGTGAGATACACTCAATAAAATGCGCAAGTAGAAAATTGAACGTTCTCCTTATGATTAGTAATTAATAAATTCCCCTAATTGCATGGTCCTTACAAAATCAAGATTTTATAGTTTTCTTTTTATTGTATTGTTTTCTTCATTCTTTTCGCTGAAAACCAATGGTAAGTGGGTTGAAAGTCCACCTAATAGATGGAAATTGCTCCGTAGATCACCTTGGTAAAACGACCCGAAAAAGTGGAACGTGAACCACTGTGCAATGAAAGCTGCATAGGGCAATGGTGCTCACTCCAGCGGCGGACGTTGTTTAGGGCAGTGGTGCTCAAACTTGCAGTGGTTCCCAAGACACTTTTTAATGGTATCAATATGTATTTGTGGGTGTGGCGTTGACGATAGTTTGCACGAGCTGGTGAAGCAGTATTTCTCGGTGGATAATGTGGGCGTTGTTGCAAGTGACTGTCGAGGAGGGGAATAGAAACCCTCAATCAGCCCCGGAAAGCTCAAAAGGGAAATGCGCTCACAAAACTGAACATAATCCAACAAATCAAGTAGCATTGACAAACTACATTTATTTTAGTTTTCTTGCCTTAACTAAGCCTGCTTTGCCTCCTACTCCTCTTGTTCATCTTATCTTTCTTAATTCTACTTCTTATTCTTCTTTTTGTTCTTACTCACTGTGGGTGCACCCGTTCTCTCGTCGCCACGCCGCCATAGCTCTGCATGCGCTCCATCCTTCACCTCTGCCTTTGCGCCACCCACGGTAGGCGACTATCTTTGCTCCGGGACTGCGCCCTTTTGCCGGGCGGCCTTACGGCTGTTGGCCACGAAGCTGGGTTTCACTGCCTTCCGAATCCGTAAAGCTGTTCGTGCCTCCTCCGAAAACTCCGAACCAAAATCGTCTCCAATCGTTCGTGCGTCACCAGAAGTTGTTGAACGGATACGGATACACGGAGGATTCGTCGGCCACCGACCGCGCCGAGCCTTGCTGACGTGTCCTCTCAACACGTGATCTGCTCGAGAATCCCCGGTGATTAACCAGAAGCTCTCCCCACGGCCGATGCTCCGATCGGTTGTCCAACCACTAGCAAAAACGACAAATAAAAAAAAAGAGGCCCTGCGGGAGACCGCTGGCATCAGTACACAATTCCACCGAGTTTCTTTGCTCATAATTACCTCCAATGGAAGGCCTCTCGTCTCGGTGTGCGTTTTGGTCGATCCCGTGGGTTCTTGCAGCTGGTTGGGGTTTTGGAAAGGCTCCGGCAAAGCTCTTGGTGTCCTACGGAGCTGTAAATAGGGCATTCCAATTGGTCACGGAGAAACGACTAACATTTCGGAATTTCTTACTTTCCGCGTAGCACAAGGTGCTCGTGTTGTGCAGGAAGCCCACCGTGTTCATGCAGCAAATGGTTCGTAGTTCTGTGCCGTGCTTCGGCCATTTGGTTTCACCGTAATTAGCGGTCGTTCCGGCCGCCTCCACGTGCTAAGACACGAAATAGGAATTTTGAGGTTAGCTTCCCGAAGATTGCTCGCCGCTCGTATCTCTTACCTCCAACAATACTGTCTTTCCTCCTACTTTTCGGCCGCGACGGATGTCCGATGTTTCTGTCCGGATTGTTAGGCACTTGGCGAGGGCCAATTTTGTTCCTCCGCGTTGCACTTAAGGCTATTTGCACCGACAGAACGGAAAAACATTCCGATGCCACCGCAGAAACACGTGCGTACGGCACAAGCACTTTCTTGTTCTGACGGCTTCTGATCGGTGATTCCTTTTCGCTGGTGTGGTAGTAGTTGTCGGTGCCGACCGATGACAGCTGCTGCTTTCGCTTTCGCTATAGCCTTTTTATTACTGTGAAGTGTCTGTGAAGCGAGACCGATGATGTTCGAATGGTCCCACACGGAGCGAATTGTGTTAGCGGGCGTGGCAACTTTTGTTTCCAATTATGGCGAGTAATAATTATACTTTTAGCTTAGGGGGCATCCATAAAGTACGTCACGCTTATAGGGGGGAGGGGGGCTCTGAAAAGTGTGACAAGCAATGTATTAAATATAGGAAAAACCCGTACGAAGGGGGGAGGGGGGTTCCCATTTTTAGCGTGACGTACTAAATGGATGCCCCCTTATAGGCCTCTAACTAAACTACAACAATGTCAAACGTAACAGCGGTTCGATGGATCAGAGCGTACCAGGTCATAGATGAAGTCACGCTGGGGCATCGACAAGGCAAGTTCATTATTCGCAACTGGCTCTCGTATTTATTCGCATTTCTCCAACGGATTGGGGAAACCGAGG
Source organism: Aedes albopictus (assembly GCF_035046485.1). Classification (NCBI taxonomy): domain Eukaryota; kingdom Metazoa; phylum Arthropoda; class Insecta; order Diptera; family Culicidae; genus Aedes; species Aedes albopictus. The sequence continues at coordinate 227,855,179 of NC_085137.1, read as the reverse complement.
CCGGTTCGATGAAGATAGTTTTACAAATAGATCGGATCACAAATAGAGCGTGTGCTGCATATGTAGTGGAAGGCAACTGAGGATGTCTTCGTATTCTCCAACGAAGTCGACTTGACGACCGTTACCCCACAAGCGGGGAATCTTGCGCTGCGTGATGAGCCAGTTCGACCTGCTCGGACTCCTCTCGCATTTCCTCATTCATGGTCGTTATTCAGGACATCTGGCGAACAAAAGCCGGTTGGGACGATATCGTAGAAGAGCCCATTTTGGAGCGTTGGTGATTATACTTAGACGTCGAAATTCAAGGAGCTCGAAGAGATTCAAATCTCACGCGCTGACTTCCCGGGCGTGGCAGCGTCCAACTTTTGAAGCCTTGCAGCTCTTCGTCAACAACGGTAGCGAGACTGCATACGCCTGGGTTGCTGGGTCCTTTCAAAAGACATCGGCTAACCAATCTAGTTGTTGAGTGATACCATCGACACTATCTTCACGCTAATAACGAGACAGTGATCAACGAAGTACGGAAGCGGTTCCGCATTCCATGCCTGCGTGCATTGGTGAGACATACGCGCCAACTTGTGACGTAGTTGGGGGGGCGAGGCTTCTCAAAATCAACCAAATTCGTAAAATTTCGACGCAGTTCATCTAGTTTAGGCATATTTACGTGAAAACTAGAGCATTGAGCTAAAAAAAGTTGAATTTTGTCCAATTTTGGAAAGCTTCGCCCAAGCTTCGCCCCCCCAACTACGTCACAAGTTGGCGCCTATGGTGAGAAATGTTAAAAACCTGCATGCAGTGTAAGGTCTTCCGAGTCAAGCCTGTGTGTCCGTCTGTGGCTCTCCTATCGAAGGCGCGCCTTAGCCCGTACATTTGCCCCTTCAGTTTCGTTGGGTTGGATTACATAGGACCGATTCAGGTCAAGATCGGGCGCTCTGTGGTCAAGCGTTGGGGGCGCTTTTTACATGCCTCTCCATTCGGGCTGCATTTGTTGACCACAGAGGCGTGTAAGATGGCAATACGACGATTCGGAAGTACGAAGAGGAGCACTCTGGAGATCAGGAGCGACAGTGGTACCAATTTCCTGGGTGCGAGTCGTGAACTGAAACAGCAGATACAAGAGATGAATCAACAACTATCCGCCGTCTTCACTAATACTGCCATTAAGTGGTTGTTCAACCCGCCTTCGGCCCCTCATATGGGGGGTTCGTGGGAGAGACTTGTCAGGTCCAACGATCCAACGATCCGGACGACGGCCCCAAAATCCCGGACGACAAGACTCTTCTGGCTCTGATGATTGAGGTGGAAGGAATAGTCAACTCCAGCCCTCTGACATGTGTGCCATTGGACGCAGAATCGGAAGCAGCTCTAACGCCGAACCATTTCTTGCTGCTGAGCTCGCAGGGAGTGTCTCACCCGCCAAAGGTTATTCCAGACCTCACGGAGTCCTTCAGGACTAACTGGAGACTGACCACGAACCTGGTAAACCAATTTTGGAATCGATGGATGCGGGAATATCTTCCCACTATAACATACCGTACTAAATGTTATGAAGACTCCAAGGAGCAAGGTCGTGGATCCGTCGATCCGAAACGGATGGCTGCGCGGGTGGATTCTCTCTACAATCAAAAGACGGGACGGACGGTGCAGACAGGTCCTAGTGAAAACCAGTGGAAGAGTGTTACGTCGACCGGTAACTAAGGTTGCCATTCTACATGTCTAGGCAGCAGAAAACGAAGATGCTGAGGGTTACGCAGAACCGCCGGAAAGGCTGGACGTGCATTACGGGTCGGGATATGTTGGGGAGATGAAAAATCTCGTTAATAAAGATAAAAAAAATCAACAAGGAAATAAAAGCGGGATCTCCAGTTAGCCTAGTGATTAAGGCTATGGATCGCCCATCCAAATACGGCGGATTGGCTTCCCGTTCCGGCCGGGAACATTTTCTCGACTTCCTGGGAATAATGCATCATTATTATGCTTGCCTCACAGTATACAAAATCATGCAATGGCAGGCAAAGAATGCCCTTCAATTAATAACTGTGAAAGTGCTCAAATAACGCTAAGGGACACGTCAAATTCCACAGGGAGCGTACAGCCATACAGAAAAAGAAGAAGAAGAATAGGAGTCGAAAGATATTTTTCCTAGCTGCAGGTCTAGGCGATGGCGGTTAATCGAAACGGATTGAGATCTTTTATTTGAGCCATGTGCACCACCATGAAAGCAAGTGAGTTTTGTGTTAGAGCACCATAAGGCGCTGTCCATAAACTACGTAGACTCAATTTTGGTAATCTCAGACACCCCCCTCCTTCTTGTAGACTTTTGTTCATACAAAAATTTTAAAATTTGTATGGACCGTAGACTTTGGCCCCCTCCCCCAAAAAGTTTATGGACAGGACAGACCCTAACTCTCCATGTTCAGGTTTCAGTAGGTCGGCTCCAGAGACTCTCCATGTTTATTGTTATGTTAAATATATCATATTGAAAAATCCGAAGAATTTGCGTGAATTTGATGGAAGGTAAGTACCTCCGTACGGACAAATTTTCGAAGCACTTTCCTTCAATATTACGTGGGCGGACAGGTACCGGGACATAATCCCCGTCCTAAACCTGTCTTCTGTCACTTACTGTTCGTCACCTATTTTCATGGTTTGTTTCCCATCCCACAGGAAAACGTTCTACTCAAACAACGAGGTAGCAGTCTGATAAAGGTTATCGATTTTGGCAGCTCGTGCTATTCACACCGGAAAGTGTACACCTACATCCAATCCCGCTTCTACCGGTCACCGGAGGTCATCCTGGGGCTGTCGTATGGGACGCCCATTGATATGTGGAGCTTAGGTGAGTTCTATATGTGGGTGGAATGGGACAATTTGGAGCATTATCGATTGGAATAGGAAACTGACCAAATAATATAATGGATTACTTTTTAGCTGCTTTGTATAAAAATCTCAGATGAATTATTTACAAACTTGTAATTAATAGGCACGAAATGTTGCTAATTGACAAATTGAGAGATGAAATTTGTGAAAAATCGCGTTCTGATTCTGGATTTGAACCTACGACTCCGTATTCGCTAGACCGGCGCTTTAACCAACTAAGCCACAGAACAAGTAATGTTTCATCTCTCAATTTGTCAAGTAGCAACATTTTGTACCTTCCAATTACATGTTTTTTCCAGTATGTTCCAGACATACCAGCAAATATGGTAAAATGCCAGTAAAATGGACAATATGTGTCATTTCGTTCATTTTTGAACAAGTGCAAGCTCTTAACAGTCCTTC
>NC_085137.1:227701397-227851397 GCF_035046485.1 Aedes albopictus | reverse complement strand
TTAGAAAGAATTGAAAAAGTGGCGTAGCCTTTTGTTTTTACAGGAAATTTATGTCTTCGTATATTAATGAATGATATTATTTTTGAGGCGCTTTGTTATTTTCGTATGTTTTGGGTGGCATATCAACGACAAAGTGGGTATGGCACGGAAAATTTTGATTCCTTGTCATCAATGATCTATCAGGCAATTTTGATGCATTAGCCATTTCAATTTGATGAAAATTAATTCGCAGTTCAATTAACATTTCATCCATGAAACAAAACTAGTTCGCATCTGCATAATGCTGAGGTAAAAGATTTCATTTATCATGCACTATTAGCATTTTTGAGAAAGACAGCTAAAAGATCAACATGCTTCAAGCTATTCTTGTTAAAGTTTTATGAAGTTCTTATAACCAATCATCAGTGTTAGTACATAAATACAACTAGTTTCAAAGCAGTCTTCAAAACCAGTCTTGAAGATCTCCTGAAGAGTGGGCCAGATTAGTCTTATGGATAGTTTATACCTTTTTTATCTCGGATTTGCAGAACAAAGAGCTTTATTGCTAAGTTTTATTATTCAATCTTAGAAATTACTTCAGGATTGCCACAAAAGTATAATTGTTACTTGGGATAGGTCCACAAACATCTGATATGGTGGAAATACTGCTGACCGACGTACATTAGGCCGATTGGTCAATGGATAGAATGGTGATCACAAATCGCAATTCTGTGATTATGGAACAGAAATCGGAACGGTTTCTTAAATTTGTTCGGTTTTCCAATAATTAGCTGATACTTCTACAATATTAATATTTCCTTATTGTTTTACCGCAATCAACAATTAATCCCAAGCAGCACACTTTGTTACAACTAAATCACGGTAATTCCTACGCGACAAATTCAAAAATCGATTTTAAATGACTGCAACATCGATTTCTACAGCTATGTCACCGAAAAAGCGCAGGAGGTGGAGCCTTTCCCAAGTAACATTTTTGGTTTTATAATATCCTACTAGTGGTTCTCCCGACCAATTTCATAAAACTGCTAATAAAGCTTACTATTCCATCATAACCTTCTGACAACCGCTATAAGATCGCCTTTCGGCCAAGTGGACCAGCTTTATAGTGGCATTCCAAGCAAAATTCAGAGTGACAATAAATCGACAATAAAACCAACTTGTTGTTCATTCGTACTCGAACAGTTTGACAGCCGGAGTTCATTTTTCACCAGTTGGAAAAATAAAAATAAACAATGTTTACATTACTATCAGCACGGAGTGGTTTCTTATCGAAAATTACAAGTGAAAGTCTAATTAAATATATGACTTTGTGGCGATACCTGATACATTACGGTATGTGCGAAAGCAGATTTCCGATGAAATTTATAAAATTAGGCGTGGAAAATAAACGCGCCTCTCAATAAGTGTGATATTTGCGAATAAAGGAGTTTCATTAAAAAGTGCAGTGGATTATTTTTCAGCCGTTTCGCGATAGAGTGCTTTTTCCCGAATGAGCTCTTGTTCAAACATGCAAAAATCATCATAAGATATTCAAGGTATGTGGTATTTTGTTAAATTTTCAATTGTAAAAATCAAAGTGCTGGAGAAAATTTACAATTGCAATATGGCAGCAGCAGCAGAAGACATTCTCTTCGTCACAGCCACCATATGTTAAATTTGTCGAGCTGTTACCTTATTAAGATTATTATAAAGCAAATTTTGATTTTCGCTATTCCATATGAGATGGCGCTCCTGTCGATAACGAATGACATTTCACGGTGGTCGTCTGCATACGGCCAAAAATATTTTATCACTTCAAATGATATATTCGAGGATGTATTTGTGTAATGTATTTTTATGTCAAATGATGCATTTCGAGGTAACAATAAATCATGCTCGTCAAAATATGTTTGGAAAACAAAAAAATAGCAATTTATCATAATTATTAATTAGTGAATAGGGAATATTATTTAAAGCTAATATTTTTTAAATTCTGGTCACCTAATGTGTAACAGTGCACTCGCTGACGATTCATTCTGGCACATAATACTTTTGTGAGGTTTATTTTATAGTGTTCTTGACAACCATCATAAAGCATATTACAAAACAAATTAGTAGTTGCATTGATTAGTTTCATTACAGTTATATGAAGGTTTTATAGAATGCATCAAGTGCCTAATAAAATGTCTTTCGATAGCATTGTTCATTACCTGGTTAAATCCCTATTAAAAAACTTAAATAAATCTTATCAGTTCTGGAAATGTTACTTGGGTTGTGCAACATGTCGTTCGTCGCATAAGAGATTAGATGGTAACCAATGTGTAATATAGTTTGTTTACACATCAGTAGAAAAATAAACTCAAAGTTACATTGCTTGTTTCGTCATAACAATTATGGAAAATGATAACCGGTGGATCAAAAACATGGCAATGACGATTGGAAAAAGTATCTCTCAAGTGAAATGGAAATGTGTTTCGTCGGTGCACCGTCCTAAAATTGACTGGCAATTATATTTTTCTGGTGAAATTGTCAATTTTACTAGCGGAAAACACGTGCGCTTGCAAATTTCGAGAATTTTAGCATAAACATTTGCACATCGCACTGATTCGTTGTACGATTTTTGAACGGGAAGAAAGATACTAGATTTGTAAGGCCAATTTTTTCGTCAATTCTGATGAGTTTTCTTTTCTATTCTGTTTGCTTAGGACTCCATAATCATAATTGAAAGATATATTGGGTCAGTTTTCTTGTAACTGGTACAACTAATCGCCATTGTGATGATTGCGCAGAGCCTACATTGCCGGTTGGATGTCTGAAGATATCAATATCCACATCAAACATTACTTCATACAGAATTCCCAACTATAAGTTTGAAAGCATTTTTTTTAATTCACAGAACCGTCATACTTAAGTTTTTTTTTAACGTAAACCCGTATTTCGACCCAATAAGATAACTTTAAGTAAATCGCACTAGATAAATTGCCTTTCCTCCATCAAAAAATATACTCAAGAGTAGGCAAATTCAACCCATGTCCCCCGCTCCCCTTAAGCAAACAACTCAAATTTGAGTAAAACTACATTTTACCGAAATTGACTTATTTGGCACAAGATCTCCCCTTGGGTCGATGCATCTCAATTTTTTTTTTTGGGAAACTAGTTTATTCGATATACTCTATTTTTTGATAAAATTCGCCCAAAATATAGGTAGTTCGGATTTTCCGTGAGCTACTTCAACATAATATATTCTAAACAAAGTATTTGTTAAGTTCTAGCATGCAAACATATCTAATTACAAAATACTTTTGACATGCAGTGTTGCTCTTCACCTACTAGTAGCAGCTAGGTTGCACATTTGTGACCAAGAAGTCGTTTGTTTTTGTGCGTCTCATATGCATTCACAATGAAACAACAAAAAGTTACACTGCCGTCATTTGGAAACGACTTTCGGTAACATGATACATGGCAACTAAACAATGACTTCGCAGCAACTGGTCTGGTCATTTGTTTTGGTTTTTGGTTTCGATGTAACAAGATAAAGTAAAAAATGTAACTTTCTGAATTTGACAGTTCACGAGCATATAACACGAAAACTACCATGCGACATTAATGTAGCTTCTGAAAATTTAAGGTTGCATTGCGATGTCTGAGCAACCAAGATGTATACAGCAAATATAGAACAGTTACGAGTAGTCTGAAGTGAAACGGCTATGCAATCTTTATTATTTTGCTAAAATATTCCGTAAGTTACAAGTGCTACTTGGGATGTCAAAATCTAGTCTTACTAACTAAGAAGAACAGCCTATGTTTAAAAGAAGGCAAAATTCACTAGTTGAGCATCAACGGTTCCGATGCAAAAAACTATTTTTCTACAACTAAACTATTCTCTCCCCAAGTAACCATGGTGCTGAAGCCTTTTTGTATGCAGATATACGATGTATTTAGAGCAATCATTACTTTACATGCAACTTTAAGGTTGATTTAAACTAGAAATGGTCAATTATAAAATTGAAATAGGATTATACTGGTATAATCTTAATTCAGTCGCATAATTGCCATTTCCACTTTAAATCCACCCTAATCGTTCATGTAAAGTAATGATTGTTCTAAATACACCGTATATCTGCATGCAATAAGGCTTCAGCACCGTGGTTACTTGGCTAGTTCAAAAAGTGATTTTTTCCTTCTTCTAAACACAGGCAGTTCTTTCTAGTATCATTGTAAGACTAGTTTTTGGCATAAATTGTTGAAAGTTAGAACTATAGAGCAATATTGGTATTGCGGAACTAATAGATTAATTATTGAAAAAAAAAATACAGATCTTAAACCCGTTTATTGTTCCCATATTTAAAAGAAGGAAAGATTCATGGTTAAAATACAGTAGCTCCAACTTTTTGACCAAATGACATTCGACCCAACGGCCTTCAGTCGAATGCCCTAACACAATTGATAGTAAGATTCTACAACAGTAGCGGGAGCGCCATTAGCCATAATACCAAAGCCCAAATATGTTAAGCTTAGTTATGGCTGGCGCAAATAAACTAAGAAGTTTATCTAGAAAACACAGCAGATGATTAAAAGAAGGAAAAAAACTCTGCTGGAATTATTAGAATTAATTTCCTCAAGAACAAGCTTTTTATAGCATTTGATCAAGTGATATTCGGCCTAATGGTAATGGCTTTCGGGCAGTGGCAGTCAGGCTAATGGTATAGGTAAAATCGTCACTTGAGTTATTATATCTGTGTATTTAACTCGTTGCTTCCAAAAGGTTCTTGCTTATGGTTTTCGATTGACTTAAGTGTGTGATCAACAATTCCGAGTAAGTTTGCTGTTTGGCACAAAAATTATTATAAAGAGATCATGTTTTTGTTATTGCCATAAAAATAAGCTTAAAAAATTACTTTCAATTGGAAGCAGGAAATCTTTGAAAAATATAAGTAAAGCCAAAAATACCATATCAGTAAAAGCTGGGAAGAACATCCTATGTGTTGAAGAAAGGAAAATCTTTGATGAGTATTGATCAAATTCCGTCAAAATAATATTTGATCAATTGGATCCACATCATGATCAACTTGTCCACAAGACAAATTTGTGGAAATGTTCTAATTGAAAAAGTAAGCTGTTGTGCGTAGTAAAATATCTGAATGACATATAAGATTCAATGTATTGTGAAGTTTGAAAGGTTTGAGTTCACATCTTTTTTTGTTTTTTGTTTCAGAGTGGTTTGCCCTTCTTCAAACTATAGGCTTTTCTTTAAAAGTTACTCTTAAATTATTTCTTGTTTGCTCTTACATCAGTTCCGATAATTTAGTTAACTTTCGTATATAAATCTGAACAAAAATTAAATTTTACATTTTTACATTGTGGACTAATCGAACCCAAACAAATTAAAAACACGATTTACTTTTCAATGAGAATTTTTTTAATTATCATTAGATTGGGGACACCTCTGGTTTGAGAACTATCGAAAATTTCTAGGGAATGGTACTTTCTGGGGAATGGTATATTCTGGCAAATGGTTTTCTGGGAAATGGTATTTTCTGGCAAATGTCTTTCTGGCCAATGGCATTCTGGCGAATGGTTTTCTGGCAAATATCGCACAATCGTCGGAAACATCACAATAGCGTACACCATGAAGCAAAACGTGTGAACATTTGGCGAAATTTTGAAGTATCAGAATTAATAACTAAGTGGATCTTTTTTCTGTCAAACAAAATTTTTAAGCAATTTTCTCAAACTAATCAGAAATTATTTTATTCATCAAAAACTAAATATTTCTCAAACAGATTACTAAAACAATGTAAAATGGATGTAGTGTATTCATTGAAATTCATCATTTTTGCATGGAGTTTTCATTAGAAACTGTAACCATTATATGGTGGATCTCTTTTATGCCGGTCACTGTACGCATATGGCTTCTACTTCCGCATCCTGTTCAACATTATACGCAAGTTCATATTAGCTGAGCCTTGAAACATCTTCAAACAATTCTGCAGAAATTCCTTTCAGGGTTTCTTCAAAAATTCCTTCAATTTCTTCAGAAACATTCGAAAAATTATTGACGGCATCCCCTGCGATAATTATGTCTTTCATTTAGAAGTTTCGTCAGGAGTAATTTAAAAATAAGGCCTTCAGGAATCCCTGAAGAATGTTTCAAGGAATTTCAACAGCACTCCATGACAAAAGTGTATGGAATGGCTATTGATGATTTACCTTGCTGAAATTCCTTGAAAAATGCTTCAAATACAGAATAGGCCTATCCACTTTTTAAAAATGTTCTCCGATTTTGTGGTCCACTCCCATATTTTAATTGGCATCCGAAAATAAGCAACTGGTCAAAATTTAAGACAAATCCATTGAAATTAAGAGGTACGTCAAATCAAGTTTGGGTTTTTTTTGACGATTTTCGTCTCAGATGACCCTTTAAAACTTGAAGTTTTGATAGAATTTGTTCTGGAACACCCTAATATACATATTAAGTTGGATATTCTAAAACGGCATCATACTCTCTAATATCTTGTGACCGTACCGACGACCACCACGGTACAACCTAGAGCGACTAAAACAACCGGATGTCGCCTCCGCATACGCGCAGAATCTCGAGGCCGCGTTGCCAGACGAGGGCGAGCTCGATGAGGCCCCCCTAGAGGACTGCTGGAGTACAGTGAAAGCAGTCATCAACGACGTAGCCGAGAGCACCATCGGGTACGTGGAACGGAATCGACGGAACGAATGGTTCAACGAAGAGTGCAGAACGGTTTTGGAGAAGAAGAACGCAGCGCGGGCGGCAATGCTGCAGCAAGGGACCCTACAGAACGTGTTACGTTACAAACAGAAACGGAAAGAGCAGACCCGCCTCTTTCGGGAGAAAAAGCGCCGCCTGCAAGAAACGGAGTGCGAAGAAATGTAACTGCTATGCCGTTCCCAAGAAACACGGAAGTTCTACCAGAACCTCAACGCATCCCGCAACAGCTTCGTGCCGCGAGCCGTAATATACAGGGATAATGACGGAGGCCTCTTGAGGGACGGACGTGAGGTGATCGACAGGTGGAAGTAACACTTCGACGCCAGTGCAGCGGAGGACGGAAATGAACCAACTCCCACGCTGAGGGAAGTTAAGGATGCCATTCACCAGCTCAAAACCAACAAAGCAGCTGGTAAGGATGGTATCGCAGCTGAACTCATCAAGATGGGCCCAGAAAAGTTGGCCACCTGTCTGCATCGGCTGATAGTCAGGATCTGGGAAACCGAACAGCTACCGGAGGAGTGGAAGGAAGGGGTAATCTGCCCCATTCAAAAGAAAGGCGACCATTTGGAATGTGAGAACTTCAGAGCGATCACTATTTTGAATGAGGCCTACAAAGTGCTATCCAGGATCATCTTCCGTCGTCTGTCACCCAAAACAAATTAGTTCGTGGGAAGTTATCAAGCTGGCATCATCGACGGCCGGTCGACAACGGACCAGATCTTCACCGTACGGCGATTCCTCCAGAAATGCGGTGAATACCAGGTCCCAACGCATCACCTGTTCATCGACTTCAAGGCGGCATACGACAGCATCGACCGTGCAGAGGTTTCCTGGGAAGCTAATTAGACTGATTAAAGCAACGATGTACGGTGTGCAAAACTGCGTAAGGGTTTCGGGTGAATTAACTAAATAACGAACCTCGTCGGGAACTGTGACAAGGTGACGGACTCTCATGCCTACTCTTCAACATCGCACTGGAAGGTGTGATGCGACGGGCCGGGCTCAATAGCCGGGGAACGATTTTCACAAAATCCGGTCAATTTGTGTGCTTTGCGGACGACATGGACATTATCGCCAGAACATTTGGAACGGTATCAGAGCTGTACACCCGCCTGAAACGCGAAGCAGCAAATGTCGGACTGGAGGTGAATGCCTCAAAAACAAAGTACATGCGGGTAGGCGGAACCGAACACGACCGGATCCGTCTGGGTAGTAATGTTACTATAGACGGGGATACCTTCGAGGTGGTGGAGGAATTCGTCTACTTCGGATCTTTACTGACGGCTGACAACAACGTGAGTCGTGAAATTTGAAAGCGTATTATCAGCGGAATTCGGGCCTCCAGAAGAAGCTGCGGTCGAAAAAGATTCACCCACGCACCAAATGCACCATGTACAAAACGCTTATAAGACCGGTGGTCCTCTACAGGCACGAGACATGGGCCATGCTCGAGAAGGACCTGCAAGCACTCGGAGTTTTAATGCGACGCGTGCTAAGGACGATCTTCGGTGGCGTGCAGGGGAACGGTGTGTGGCGGAGAAGGATGAACCACGAGCTCGCTGCACTATACGGCGAACCCAGCATCCAGAAGGTGGCCAAAGCCGGAAGGATACAATGGGCAGGGCATGTTGCATGAATGCTGGACAAGAACCCTGCAAAGTTGGTGCTCGCGACAGATCCGGTTGGCACAAGAAGGAGTGGAGCGCAGAGAGTACGATGGGCGGATCAGGTGGAACGTGACTTGGCGAGCATCGCACGTGACCGTGGATGGAGAACGGCAGACACGAGCCGTGTATTATGGAGAAATATTGTTGATTCAGTTTTATCTTGAATTTGATGTAATACCAAATATGAAAATGAAAAAATGAATGGGTGAAAATGTCAAACCAGTTTAACTGTATTCGTTGTGAGAAAATATTACCTTTTATAACGTCGTATCAAGTTCCAATATATTGTTATTGAATGCTCAAAATGTAATAAAATTCGATGAACTGCTTTCGGAGATATGACAGTTAACCCGGGAGCGGTCGCGTCGTGTACTGAGTACACGCACCACGAAAAATGCACGCTTGTGATACACAGCGTGAACGTAGAGCCGTTGCAGGTAGTCGAAGACGCGACTGTTCGAGGGTTAAAAAATTAGTTGTCTTAAAAATATGGTTTACGAGAACAATTCTAGATTTACGAAAGATTAACCAATCGAGCTCAAATCATACCAATGATGCACTTATAATAGGTTGACAAACAGTCCAAATTTAAGAATTTTTGATGCACCCTATGAAAAGTTACAGCATGTTGAACTTTTTTATGAGAGAAATAAAGTTGCCTATCCAAAATGTATGTATTCAAAACGTATTCGACAGAAAAAAAAATCGTACAATTAACTGTGTATTCTTGTTCTCCAAAGCTGACCATCAATGTGCATCAAATCATTCATAGTTCATTGAAGAATGCTTCAAGTTTTAATGTGTTGCTACATGTTTTGTTTTATTCAAATTTCTTACGCCTCCGAAGATGCGGTATTTCTGTTCTATCACCAATTCACATTGCAGCAGCTGGCAAAAGTAAAATCATCTCAACAGCAAAGCGCCATTAGATCATATTAAAATGATTTTGTTATCCCAACAATTGTGGCCTGCAGCTCGTTCGTTTCACCATCTCGTTAAAAGTACGCGCTAATCTGCGCCTCTTTGGTAGGTCCATTGGAAACCAATACCTGTAGTTACTGACACTAGGCACGCTACGAACGCCATCACGAAACGTGAGGCAATTTGAGGGCATCGATTGATTGCTGTTGGCCAACCCTTTGCCGAGACTACAATCAATGTGGATTGTTTATGCGTGGATGAATTGATTACCAGTTGCGCTGAATGCTTGATTGAAAAAGGGCGTTTATTTGTATAAATCCAATCGTATCTTACTCTTATTAAAAGGGTGAATTGTTAGCGGCTTATTTAAGGTGGAGACAGACAACCTTTAAATCAAGAAGTCTGATTTGGGTTGGATGAATGGAGAAAGTTAGGTGTTCATATAATCTAAGCCGTAAAAGAGCAAGTATTTCCGCAAGACCATCTGAGGGTGGCACGTTCAATTCTCGTTCGAACCAGGAACTTTTCGTAATGGAAACTTCCTTGTCATCCTCTGGTAAAGAGTACCTTCGTGTTTACCACCTGATGTGGCTATGAATCAGACTTTGTCTTAATTCATCTGAGAAATGGAAAACGATGCATACATACGTACATATTTTGTAATTGACGAACTCTAGTCCGAAAATGCTTATAAACATCGTAGTATTTTATACATACACCAATTAATGTCACTCGTCTTGGTTAAGTTTACAAATGTCTTATGTAATCATACGTACCTGAAAGTAGAAAAAAAAAGAAAGAAAGTTTGTCAAACCATGAAAGAAAACCGAATGTTTAAATTTCTGTTCATATGAGAATTAGGTCTGATACCATTAGGGTACTTTTCGTTATATATGTCTAAACCAATACCAATTGACATGAATTTCAGTTCCAACTAGATACTGTACGTAGCTCGTCTTGGACAACAACAAAAAGTTTGATGTTATAAAATTTACTGAATTATAGCATAAAATGCCCAAAACGGGTCATCCTGCCTATGCAGATAACAAAGTTGAGATCACTAAAGCTAGCAAAAAGTTCACCACTGATTACACACATTCGAAGAGGGTATTTTGCTTAGAGGGTTCAAAAAGTCGGTACAAGATAAAAAATGTCACTTGGGTAGGCCAAATGACAATTGGCTGTATGACGAATGGCCAAAAGGACAGATTGGATTTGGACGTATGAATGTTTAAGGTTCCATTAGACTATTTGTCATAATACCAAATATTTGCCATTGAAATCCGACATTCATCCAAGGTTGCTATAATTCACGTTGTGTTGGTCATTTGTTGGAATTTTTTGGTCAAATATTTGGCACGTCTAATGGGGAGTGTTCAGTATTGTGTTGTTCTCTGCTGTGCATGTATCGCTCCTGTAAGAGGTGAGTATCTCAGCATAATCGATCGCGTTCGCTATTGTCTCGAGTGAAAATCAAAACAAAAGATGCGCGGGTGTTTAGTGTTCAGTATTGTGATGTTCTTTGTTGTACATGCGAGCGTCGAGAAACAGTGTCGCACGATTGAATCGTTTTAGCGATAGGTCGACGGGTGCTCGAATGAATGATTGATGATGATCGGTGAACAAGCTCTTGTTTTTCTTTGAAGGATGCAGTAAATTTATCTGTTAGTTTAAAATCATCCTTCAGATATTTACTCAACAACAACTGCAAAGTTCGTCACTTCAAGTGTCGGCCAAATTGTTCAATTAAATTTGTGTTTAAAAAAAATCTCCTACATTATTATACAGTTCGGCACCTTACGGTGCTGGCCACGCTGATTTGATCCGTAATTATGCGTCAGTATTTTGCCTAAGTTTGTGCGGTCCGTCACTGTCAGTGTCGGCACAATATTTTGTTTCAATATATAGATTTCATGGCAAGTAGCATATTGGTTCACCAGTCCTCTCAATTGCGAGGTGACGCAAAATATTTTTCATTCCATAAGTTTTCATTTAAAATTTTCATGGTCTCACCATTCTTCCAAATTGTGAGGTGACACATTTGTGTGTATACTGTACTGTTGCATGGATCGCATCACTTACCAAAGTGTATCCCTGATCTATGTAACTATCAATCCCTCCCTACTAACAAAACTCCTTCCCGTGACAACTGTGGAGGGTCCAGTAGTACATACAACCTCTAGTAGCAACAGTTGTCGAACTAACATTCCTTCCCTTCCCCGGTAGACCGTAAGGACGTGGCCAGCGCTGTTATTGATCCAAAAAAGTTTGAGCTCTCGAAAAGTGTACATTGAGGATGGTGGCAAATCCCAAGCCCCAACCAATTGGTTCTCTGTGCAATTTCGCTAGCTCAGGTCAATCACGGAGTAGCAACTACGAAGTGTACGGTCACCAATGCTCATGCTCATGCTCTCATGCTCAAATATTTGGCACGTCTAATGGGATCCTTAGGTAACTTTTCCTGATTTTAAACAAAGGCAATGGCTTTCGCACATCTGTCATAAAACTGCAGAGGATGACGTTTTTTTTATCTAATAGGAGGCCTCACAATCGGAGTCTACTAAGACAGTATATAGTCCAAATTTCGAATAAATATTTATTCAATTCACCTAAGATGTTGTGTTGAATTATCAGAAAGACTTAATTCCAGGTTATACGGTGTGCCCCACATAACGATGCATGTAGAGCGAAACTGGTGTGATGGTTCAAGCACACCGAGGACCTGGGATCGAATCCCACTCCCGACAAACTCACGTAAATGTGAGTTCTTCTTTCGGAAGGGAAGTAAAGCGCGAGTCCCGAGATGAACTAGCCTAGGGCTATAAATCTCGTTAATACAGATGAAAAAAAAATAACTATGACCAAAAATGTAGGAAATATCCACCGTCAAAACAAATTGATTTCATTCCAATCGATTTCACCCTCAGTGACTACCGGAAAGCTTCCTTTTTCTTCATCTCCCATAAGTACCCCAGCGGTTCACAGTGTTCGGTTGGTTAGCATGGTAAGGTATAATTATAGCTTCATTTGCTAGCTAACCAACTCTAAGCAAAACATCCAGCAACTGCACCGGACAGGCATACCGGGAAACGCCAAGCCTTACCGAGACCGACCGAAGACAACCAACGGCTGAACAGCGTTAACAACGATGCTAATAGCCGTTGCAGATTTAGGCTCCAGTGCAGTGTTGTTTGTGTTCGATTAAAGATTATCTATTTTTACTTTCGTTTGGCGTTGTTCGTGCTTCACGGATGACATGCGGTCTGAAGCTGGTGTAGCAGGTATTTTGGTACACGGGATAACCAACCATGGTATGGTGATAACCATCTGCCCAAAAGGAAT
This sequence comes from Aedes albopictus, assembly GCF_035046485.1. Classification (NCBI taxonomy): domain Eukaryota; kingdom Metazoa; phylum Arthropoda; class Insecta; order Diptera; family Culicidae; genus Aedes; species Aedes albopictus. Next base: position 227,838,743 of record NC_085137.1, on the reverse strand, counting down.
GTTCATGGTACATAGAACGGAATGTCGTCGGGGTGAATGTCATTGACACCGCAATGCAAATCACTTACGTGTACCTGCGCTTAAACGCTACCGAGGATGTAAACTATTCATAAGCCAGGGACGTGCTTAGTTGGAGGACAAATGTGAAATACATTTGAATAACCCCAACTGAGTAGGGTCTCCGTAAGCCTAAGAGATAAGGCACTAGGTCGTCTATTCAGAAATGTGGGGCTTGAATCTAGTTTGGATTGGGAAATTTTATCGAATTTGGTGGGCATTGTCACACAGGCAGACAATTAAACGTTCCATAATAAATATAAAACTTCCCATAAATAATACGAAAAGTCCCAGTGAAGAAACAGGGGTGTAAGCAGTAATAAATAACAAAAGTTCCATAAACAAATAGAAAAATGCATAAATAAATCAAAAGTTTCCATAAATAATTGATTTTTGAGCAATTAAAAACGTCAAAAATGCAATGAATAAATCAACTGTTGCAATAAAAAAAGCCAATTTACCCACCAAATAACTTCGAATTTTCCATAAATAAATCCGATTTTTCCATAGTAAATTAGAAAATTCACAATAAAAAAATATCGAAAAAGCAATAAAAAATCTAAAAAATGCAATAAAAAATGACGAAATTACCCATGAAAAACAAATGCAGAAAAGTATGAGACAGTGAAATGCTGAATCGCACTTATATGACTGAATCGACTGAAAAGCTTGCGTAACTATGATTGCAATTTACCGAGCAATTGCTTGCTGTCCGAACTCGCTATCGCTCGTCGGACCTAAAAAAAGGGATAACATCTATGTTTGCATTATACCGGGCAAATTCTTGAATCTGTGGTTTGCCTAGAACCGAATCGATACAGTTGAGGTGCATCGGATATCGGAAACTTCGGCGGCCTTCTGCCGCCTCAGTTCCTCAATCCTCTATGCGGCTTCGCCGCATGGTCTATGTAATTTTTGGCCCAAAATGCATTTACGTTTATTGCTCGTTTTTTGACATTTATTGATAATTTATTTTTTTGTTATTGCACTTTTTGAATTATTTATTGCTTTTTCGATATATTTTTATTGTGAATTTTCTAATTTATTATGGAAAAATCGGATTTATTTATGGAAAATTCGAAGTTTTTTGGTGGGAAAATTGGCTTTTTTTATTGCAACAGTTGAATTTTTCTTTGCATTTTAGACGTTTTTAATTGCTCAAAAATCAATTATTTATGGAAACTTTTGATTTATTTATGCACTTTTCTATTTGTTTATGGAACTTTTGTTATTTATTACTGCTTACACCGCTGTTTCTTCACTGGGACTTTTGGAATTATTTATGACGAATGATCACTTTCTTATGAGTCGTTTATATTTTAGCCTTGTCACACAATAAATAATTTCAGACAACGATAAACAAATAAAACCTTTCAAACTAGTATGACCATGCAGAGGGTGACGAGTTCAATTGGGTTTTCTAATTTAAAAAATGTATTGATTCTTTGATTTTTTTCGAAAGAGCACCTTTTTCTGAGCCACTGTGATTTTTTTCAGATTTTTAGAACATCGTTTTGGTACCCAAAATCAATTTTAAAGAGATATTTTGAAATCACCTTTTGACAGCTGGGCAACTGCTTGACAGCTCCGCCCAGTACAAAATGCGACGAGGGGTGATTCGACAAATCACTCTCATACAAACTTCAAGTTGATTTTAAAATAGGTTCCCGGGCACCAAAATTCATGAAAATTTGGATTTCGGCTCAATTTTGCATGTAGATTCAGAATACTGATTTATCTCAACACCGTTTAAGAAGCCAATTTCCTGGTTGGTCCTGGAACTTTTCGAAATGGACAATTTCTCGACTTTTTTGTGTATAGAGTACGTATCTTCGTCCATACCACTCGATGTACACATGCAGAATGCTCATTGACAGAACTCTCAGTTAATAGCTATGGAAGTTCACATGGAACACTTAACCGAGAAGCAAGCTTTGTTGCAGTGGGACGTTACGTTAGAGGTGGGAGAGGAGAAAGAAGTGTTTAGAACACTAAGTTGGAGAGAAAGTTTTGATCATTCATAAGGTCTCCTAAAATGTAGTTTAGTTTTTGCATAGTAAAAATAGGATAATTTTCTTAATAATAAAGGGGCTTCCATAAACTACGTGATAATTTTTCTCTACATATACATGCCAAAACAAGGCAAGTGTTATTCCAACTATGCTACCGATCCAATTTTATCACTGTATCATTTTGACGTATTGTCAAGTGAAACATGAAAATAAATAAATTTAAAAAATATCCAGAAAATGACCAAATATTTTTGCAAACCAGAATATTTATTACTTTTTAGTGTCCAACCCTGTTCAAAATTTATAAATTATGCTTTGAAACTGCTGACAGATTCGACTTCTGGAACAACACAAATGTCACTGAATATTTATCGTCCTTATATGGAAAAAAATCAAAACTTGCATCTTCTTTCCAAAAATGACTCCAGGAATAGGGTCTGGGACCATTTTTGCAGGAGCACCTATTTTGGGCACTTGTTGCTATAACTCAGTCAATTTTCAACCGATTGACTTGATTTTTGAGACACGGTCAGCTAGGCACAGTATCTAGCCATGCACAAAAATTCAAGTCAATCGGTTTGAAATTGGCTGAGTTGTACCAGCAAGTGCCCAAAATACGTGCTCCTGCCCAAATGGTCCCAGACCCTACTTGCTGGAAGTACTGCAGGAATTGATGCTACGATTATTGTTGTAGATTTACTGCTAGAATCGCGTCCAAAATCGCTGTGGGGGTTCTACCAGAGCTTTCAACAGGGTTTTTTTTTAAGAGATTCAACCGAATATTTCTAAGATTTCCAGAGATTTCTTCACAAATTCTTTAGAACCATTTCAGCAATTTGTGGTGGGATTTCTCCAAATATTCTGGTTGTGATTGCTCCAGAAATGCCTGCTAGGAATCTTGCAGGAACTTCAAGTAAAATTCATCCAGGATTTTTTATAAGAACCCCATCAGATATTTACCTAAGATTTTCTCTAGGTTTTCCTCCTGAAGTTTTATTTTTGGATTCCTCCGAAAAATCCTGCCGAGTTCTTGCTGGTATTCTTGCAGGACTTTTTCCAGGAATTATGCATGAACTCCTTCAGAGATGCATCCACAAATTTGTGTAGGATTTTGCAACAAATCATCTTAGAATTATTCCGTGTATTTATTCAGGAAGTTACTTGGGGATTTCCCAAGAGATTCTTTTATTTATTTCCTCTCAGATCTTCTTTTTAAATTAATGCAGGATTTTTTCCAGAAATTCTGCCCGAGACTTATTCAGGGATTTCACTGGTGATTCCTCTAGGGATTTCTGTAAAAAAACCTATGGATGCTTTCAGTTAGTTCTCCAGAAATCGACCAATTTATCCTGAAATTCCTCTAGTGATTATTTCGGGATACATTTGTAGATTTCCTCTTTGAATTTCCCGGAGGTTCCTCTTGGGATTGTAATAGACAAGTTTTGCAGAACACTACAAATACATCTTGCCCCACTTTGGGGGACACAATTCGCCAACTGTCAGTGGAACCCTACAAATGTTCATTTTATTTTCCGCATCGAGAACCACATTTGGGAGCCAATGGGATACGAAAAGTGAAATGGAACATTACAGATGCATAAATCACAAACATGCAACACATAACATAAATTTTGCCCAGTTATCTAAACTGAAAATGAAGTCCAATCCCAAGATGACGAGGTTTAATTATTGTTCTTGGTCCATCAGTCAATCATGTGGTCATATTTCTTCTGGCGGATTGCCGTTTTGTTCGCAGCGTTGGTTGCTTCCATAGCCGGTTCCGCTGCCGTCTATTGAGAACAGCAAGCTGCGAGAAGACTGTGTTCCAGGAGGCATGTCATCGAGATTACTCTGAGTTATTCTAAGCTGGGATTTGTTACTCTAGGGATTACATTATAAACTGCCGAATGAATGTTTCCAAGATTTTTTTAAGGATTCATCGAAAAAAGTTCAGCTGGAATTTCTTCAGAGATATCTGCATGATTTCTTAAAGATAATCCTACATGTATTTCCCCAGAATTTTATCCAGAATTTCCTCTAAGAATAACTACAATAATTTCATCATGAGGATATTTTTTCCACAATATTTCCTACAGATATCTACGGAAATTTCTTTCAAAATATCTCATTATCTATTTTCAAGTGTTCCTTGCAGCCGCTTATCTATGTGTTTTTTCAAGTTTTCCTACAGGATTATTTCAGAAAATCGGCCATAGGTATCTCTAAGAATACTTTCAGAAAATCCACCAAGAATTTTATTGAAAGATTTCTCCATGAATTTTTCTCATGAATTCCTTAATATTTTTGTCTACTAATTCCATCAAGGATTCTCTGAGAAGTTTCTCCAGGTTTGTCTCCAGGAAGTTCTTGAGAAATTCTTCTTGAAATTGATTCAAGTATTCCTCCCGAGATCCATTCAAAAGTATTCCTAAGATTTCTACAGGTATTCTATCAGAAATTTCTGTTGTGATTCCTTCCAAGATTTCTTTGAGAAGATATTTTTATCACCAGAAACTTTTTCAGAATATTAGGGATTTCCTCATGAATATTAGAAAAGGATTTATTCGAAAGTTCTTTTATAAATTCTTTTTTTTTCCACAGGTATTTCTTTATTAATTCTTCCCAGGATTCCTAGACAAAAACTCCTGAATCCATTGCTACAGAGATAAATTTCCAAAGTTATCTCTGGAGCAATGTCTCATTTATTGCCTAGTATAAAACGGCGGAAAAACCCTGAAGAAGCACCTTCAGATATCGCCCTAATTAGGGTTTCAAATTAAGAAAAATGTTATGATTTTTTTGATTTTATGTGAAAGATCACCTTTATCTGATCCACTATGATTTTTTCAGATTTTTAGATCTTTATTTTGGTATCTAGAATAATTTTTTGAAAGATTTTTTGACTTCACCTATTGACAGCTGGGCTACTGCTTGACAGCTCCACTCAGTACAAAATGCGACAAGGGGCACGACTCTACATATCGCTCTCATACAAACTTCAAATTGATTTTCAAATAGGTTCCCGGGTACTAAAATTCATAAAAAAAATTGTATTTCGTCTCAGTTTTGCATGCAGAATCAGAATATGAAATCATCTTAACTAACACCACTTAAGAAGCCAATTCACAGAAATATTTAAGAAAAAACTTCTGGATGAATTCTATAAGTGATTTCAAGAAAAAAAAATGCTTTAGGTATTTAGGAGTTCCTGAAAATATCAATTGACGAATTTCTGAAGGAATCTCTTAGAAAATATCTGCAGACAAATGTACCGGTGGAATTATCGAGGAAATCTCTCAATACATTTCAGAGAAATCCCTGAAGAATTTTCTGAAAGAACTCTTGGAAGAACTTCTTGAAATAATTCTGATGGAATTCCCAGAAAAAAAAATCATTTCATAATTTATACAATAATTTATTCACAAAAATCCCTAAACTTGCCAGGAGAACTCTTTGAAGCAAATTTTGCAAAAACAAAAACAAAAAATCCCAGAGGAATACTGTTCGCAAGTGTGAGTATCGATTTTTGAAGGGATTTTTTTTTTTAATTATACCTGGAAGAGCTGAAGACCTTTTGCAGGTAGTCGTAGCATTTTTTTTAATCTTGAAAAGTGCTGAGGAATAGATTATGGATTAATTTCTGCGAGAAATGTTGGAAGAAATCTGAATGAGTACTTGAAAGAAGGTCTGGAATCATCCAAAGCAGTGCCTGGAGGGCTACCCAAAGAAATTGTTGGAGAAGCTGCTGGAGGAACTTTCATAAGAAAATCTTATGACAATTTTCTAGAGGAATTTCAAAATAAATGCACTAAAACATCTCTGAATAATTTTAATAATATCTCTGAAGAATTTCAAGCCATAATTTGTGGAAATAAACCTTTATTTCGGAAAGAATTTTGAAGAAGCGTTTGAAGAATTCTTGAAGAAACTCCTAGAAAAAAAACTCCTAGAAAAATGTCTTGAAGAATTTTCGGAAAAATCTCAAAGAAAAACTCCTGGAAAAAATCTGATTATATTTCTGGACGAATTCGCTCCAAACTGTTTGCGGATACATATGAAGGAATACGAGCATGAACTCATGTAGCAACCATTGAAAGAATTTCCTGCAGAACCACTTGAGGAATCCCATGAGGAATTTCGGAAGGAATTTCTGAGGAAATCCGTGATGATGAATCTATTGAGAGATTTTTTGAGAAACTCCTGAAAAAGTCTTAAGGAAAATTTCTGGGGGAAATTTTGAAAGAATCTCTGGAGAAATTTTCAAAGAAATATATGGACACTGGATAGGGATGCAATCTGAAGGGATACTAAGATGATTCAGGATTTCTGCTTTGGAAACCTTCTGGATATCTGGGTGCTTGCATTCTAGATCAATGTTTCCCAAACTTTTAGGAGGTATCGCCCCCTTAGAGCTTCAAAGAAATATTTTCGCCCCCCTAGGTGAGATTTTATTTTTCTATAGTAGAAAACTGAAACTGTGCTTAGCTAAATAAGCCTTTAAAATCAATACTGTGGTAAAGCTAGTTGTGTCATTTAGTGTATCTAAATCTGTGTCAATCTCATTTTCCTTAAATTGTTTTGAAAATGCGTTGATTTTCTGCATTCGAAAAAAAAAAAATATACTGAATTTCAATCGTGCTTCGATAAATATGAAAATCGTGTTTGTGCCTACTTCTCAAACCATTGTTGATTGAGCATTGATTTATCGAAATAGAACGGACTGTGAACACCTATGAACACTCGATATTCCCAACTAGATGTTTTATCATTGTTCGTAAAGGGAGTTTTCAACAACCAAGAGTCAATGTTTGGTCATAAGTAGTCAAATAAGACTAGATCAGAATTTGAAAACAATTACAAAAATATGTAATGTGAAAAAAGTGAAACTCAGAAAAATATCGGTATATTTTCAAATGTAGTTACTTTTCTCCAAATCCACATCCAGATCCAACTCAACGAGCTTCGTATACATTTGAATGCTTCCTGTGTTTTAATTCAATTATCAAATAAGTAAAAATGCAGCATTCATGACTAGATTTGAACGAAATTTTACGCAGGTTTTTTGGAATGTTTTCAAATTAACTTCTAGTAAAGTTTGGAATTCCTCCGAGAAGCTTCTTTGAAATCTTTTTAAACATTGTGTGTGAAGTTGCTTGTAAGCACTATGTTACGAATTTCATCAGAAAAGTGTTCTGAAATTCGTCTAATCGTCATGCTTTTGCTTGAAAATTCCATGAAGAAATGAATGAATTGAATTGAAACGCAATTTTGCTCATCAATTCACTCATGTTCTTTTCATAATTTTGACAAAAAGTTTTCACGATTCACCAATGTTTGCTATAAGCAGGGCGCAAAATTTTCGAGCAGACGAACTGAAGTTCACCGTGCGGCAATTTTCATTCACTTGCCTGTATATTCATATTCAGCTGCTCGATACTCGTTTGTCAACTGAATGAATGTCAATGAATATTTGTAAACATCTTACAAAGTGTTAAATTGCTGATAAAATATTAACGTTTCGATTACATTTAACGGTGCTTTACACAGATCTTTTACCATTTGATTGTTGTGGAGTGTTTTTGGAAGGAATCGTAGGCATAAACGTAGGTAATTATGAAGATGTTTCTCGATCGGCTTCATATTCAATGACTACGAATTGACTGACTGTGTGAAGAGGGAGAGCGAAAATGAATTTGTTTGTTTCGAATATTCAGTGCAGAATCATTCAAATTCGTGATATTTTCAGTCAATGACTATGAACATTTTGCACCCTGGCTATAAGACGTTCCAAATATATTTTTTTAGGTTTCTAGAATCACACAAATCCTACAGAAATACGTGTAGCAGTCATTTTTTTTCTAGAAAGGGTGCACATACCAATACCAATAGTTCTGTATAATTAAGTGATGTTTAACTTTAATAGTTAGAGCATTTTTTGAATAATCCTAGACAAAACTTGAACTGTAAGCTTGAATGTCACGGAGTTTTTTTATGATTCAGTTGACATTCTCGACTTGTAATTCAATACTATTGATGTTTTCCAATTATTGAAAAAAAACGCCCCCTTTTTTAGTATTTTCGCCCCCCAAATTTGATTTTTCAAATTTTCGCCCCCCTGGGCCTGATTTTCGCCCCCAGGGGGGCGATTTCGCCCACTTTGGGAATCACTGTTCTAGATCAAACTCATAACAAACCGATCCCTGCATAGTACATCGCCAAAAATCACCTCTAGCATACGTCACTTGAATACTATAAGTGCTTACAGATCCTCCTTCAGTATGGCCCATGTGTTAAGACTGCAGTGGACTGAATATGATATTTTTTGATATATGAGCTGCAATGTTTAGTAATTATTCCATCCAGAACATTAACGCTGTTTTGCTTAACCCTTTGGAGCCGAAGGGTCAATATAACCCCGGCGGTAAAAACTTAGCATAACAAACTTATTCGAGACCATCGAGGTTGCGGCAGCAATGGCGAAACTATCCGGCTCCAAAGGGTTAAAAGGATAAATTTCAATTTAAATTACAATTCAAATGGGTCAACTTAGATTTTACCAGATTGAGATAATATTTTCATATTATTAAGATCTTCTGATGCGTCATAAAAATTGATTCTTCAACGGGGCTGTTCGGACTCGCTTGGAAGTTAACTATCAATGTTAACTTTTTTTCCGATCAGCCTAGATAGCTTGTAGTGTCGGTAGCGGCTGTCTCAATTGGCTAAGAATAACACTACGGATCGCATGATCCAGTGGTAACAGTCCACTGAACAGGTGACCCCTAATTCATGGTGTTATGCGGCTTTATGCTTATCGTGCCAAGGAATAAATGGTTAGGGGGGTGTAATAAAAACCTAACCACAAACGGAGCCTGTAGAGAATTAGGGCGCCCTCCACAGTATTACGCCCTTACTGCGCTGATCGGAGCAATGGTGCAGTGGACCTTACGTTTCTTCGAGATAATCAGTTGCCCTTCTTAAGTCTCAAATTTAAGGCTAAATAAGGGCGGGATTATTCAAATGTTGTAAATTAGCTTACATTACTACCTATATGGGTTCGCGGTTCGCTTAATGCGTTTTCGCCATTGGCGTTTTTCAATTGACACCGATTTGGTTTGTTGTTGATGTTTCCTTTTTGTGCTGTGATTGTGAAGAGTGTAATCATGTCTAGCTAGAGTAGTGGCTACGGCTAGGAAACCTCAGATCAATTTTCAGCGTAAAAAGCGTGCGTAGCCCATGTAGCTCTACTTGAAAAAGTTCATTTTCAGGGTAACTTCTGTAGAGTTTAACTTGTGAACCCAGTTTTGCTTCTTTCATTATAAATGAAGTGTCGTGCCTCGGAGCATGCTATTCCTTAGTATGTTTCAACCTTTCCTTATGGATGCCTTCAAGCACGCTCTTGTACTCAGCATCTTATCGCTGATATTTGGCAGTATTGCTACGATGGTTACATCATCTGAAATAGCTCAAACAATTATTTGAGATGCTCCAGTTTGATGGATTCTTAGGTACATAGTACAGTTCATGGATAACTTAACATAGAATTGCACCTAACCCAACTCTGCATGAACAGAATTTGTCATGAGTTGACTGATTGGCATGTGTCAGATAAGGAGTCTCCATTTGACCTTCTTTCTACTTTTGAGTGTTCCTTCGCAAACTTTGCGTATTCAGGTGTCCCTGCTCAACAAACTAGGGAACCTGTACTAATTGATTGCGACCACATTTTATAAATAATTCGCTCCTATTGCTACTCTAAGAGAGTTTTATTGTGGTTTTGTACCTACAACGCCCTCCATTGTGGTATACCATAACTATTGCTGAATGGAACTCTGATCTGTTCAAGTTCAAAATATTTTCGGATAAACCAGTCTTTTGGATTGTTACGAATCTCTAGCTTCCGCCCGAGAATTATAGCTATATAATCGACTTAGTGGGCACTAAAACGCTCTGCTTACTTCAAATCTCCAGAAGCAAATGGTGTTTTGTCCTATTTTTCTCCAGAGAAATTTGAGAATTTCAAACATTTTTTGAACTCTTATAGTTTTCTATGGGAAATTTTCATGGCGTGAAATTACTCCATAGTTTTATCCCGATAGGGTGCGTGCATTGTAAAAAGAAGGAATGAGTTCCTGGTTACCTCGTTCTTTCTGAAATGCTTGAAACGCATTGTCGATTATCACATCTGTGATGTTCGTCTGGCTGACATGCCTATTCATGTGAACTCACATGCCTCCCAATTTGGGATGTTCACAGTGACTCTTTTACACAAAGTTGTGTACGTTTTCAAGAAAATACTCGCTCAAACGTAGTTTTTCAATGGGTGATTTCTTGAATATTGAGGATGCTTTCGATGACGTGCCTTTCAACGTCATATTGAAAGTCACATGACGTCACAAGCTACCTCCAATGAGCGATAGGCTCTCTTTACGCTTATGCGTTTTACAGTGTCCTTTTCAGGACACTGATGAAACCCGTTGTGGTATTGGCTATAAGTTCTCGTTGCTCTTATGCGTTCGTTCCCTCTTCTAGGGTACCCCTTCCAATTTCATCACCTTTCCCTTTCCCTTTCCTAATTTCCATCCCTTGTCCCTTAGGTTAATGATGAAATAGGCTTATATGTATGGCGATGGCACAAATGTTCCAAATGGAGGATAACGTGCCTCTGGAGCCGACCTTCTGATACCTGATAGATTTTACCAGATTGAGATAATATTTTCAGATTATTAAGATCTTCTGATGCGTCATTAAAATTGATTCTTCAAAGTTAATAATCAGATCGATGTTGCTTTAAACTGAATTTTACCATTACCTTTCCTTCAACATTATCTTTTATAGATATGATGCTATTTGAACGAATGTTCACGTTAACTGAATCGAAAAGTAAAAAGCATTGGTCGTTGACATGCATTTTGCAGAGCACGATTTTGTCATCCATAAAACATACAAAATTGAGAATGCTGCTCCATGTTTCGAAATTCTCTCAATTAATTAGATAGATAAATAAACAAATTCATTAATTTCACAGTATTAAAGGGGCTACATGAATCACTTCAGCATTTCCCTTTCCAGCAATCATCCAATCAGCCCTATGTCCACATTCTCCACCTTCAATCGTGAATGAAATCATTCCGACTGCCGGCAACCGTGTTTCCACGCCACTGCATACAATTTCTTCGAATGCAGAAGGTCAAGTTCCCCTGTTGCACGGTTTAAGGCTGCTGCATCCAACCAACCAACCACCCAGCAGCATGTCGGATAGTTTGTTTCTCCAATTCAATTCAATCGGCAAATCTGAATACATTAGGCTGGGAGCTGAGAGCTAATAATTTCTACCGTTTCACTCGACTGCACCCGGTGCATCATCACGGCGCATCGCAGTGAGTTGAGCCGTCCGTCTGTCCAGCCAGTCCATTCGACGACGACGCCGATTGGGTGGAAAATTGTTGCTCACTTCAAGAGCCCTCGTCTCGTGTCTCCGAAGAAGAAGATTTCTCCCCGAACAGCCCTTTTGCATTAGCACAGGGGGGCCAAACCGAATCGATGCACACATTGCTGCACAGTACTGCACCCATATTGGTTGGCTGGGGCGACGACTACACGGATGCACTTTCCTATCGAAATTTCTCTTTCCACCCTCAACATCGTCGTGGTGAAGGCGTCTGATGAGCTGAAGGTAACGTCTTCCCTTTTATCGGTGCATTCGATTTCCATTTGATTTTCGTTTGATCAATAGATAAGCGCACATGATGGATTAGTGAAAATCATAGTGATGATCTTGAATGGCTGCTAAATGTGCAACAATTGACATTGGATTGTTCTTCAGCTCGTGCTTCAACTGTTGTGTTGGTGGACTACTCATGTGGGAAAACGAAAAAAAAACAGCAACGTCTCCCACACAATTGAAAGAAAAAATAATACACAATTCCGTCCAAAATTTCTAGCAGGATGTCAACTACCAGAAAAAATCTGTAAAATCAGAAATTATTGGAAAATATTGTTTTGCCTCTAAAAATTCAAGAAAAATACAATGTTATTTACATATAAAGCATTTTATTGAAACTCATGCTGAGGATTAACATACGCAACATGAATAAGTACCAAGACAAATAAGTTAAAAATCATGACAGTAAAGAGCAATTTGGATCTCTTCAAAATATGTTGGTGTAGTTTATGGAGATGTTTCTTTCAACTTTTGGGTTTGCGCTCTAGTGTCAAAACTCTCGGACCGCGATGAATTCAGTTCATCGATGCACTCGTCTATTCGGCTCTTGAGAAGGAGTAAACCATTACTGTAGACGGGACAAAAGAGCGTTAGCGGACGTCTGCGGCGAGAAAGTCACAAATACCGGCGACATTCGTTTCCTCTACCTACCGTGTCACATGGGGACTAAGATAAATGCTACAAAAACACGACTGGTCAGTTGAAACGTTGGTTCGAGCAATTTGGAAACTTTTTTCAAGTATCTACCGCGCCACGAACATCTAAGCATGATCGGCCAAGAGCTCAACGCATTGCCCGTGTCAACACCGAAGCTCCATTATTACAATTAATTGCATATTGATTTTCTTGAATAAAATTACATTTGAATGAACGTCACTCGCCTTGTTAAATCTTTATGAATGTAATATACAGTGTCAGGAAACTCGTACAAAAGATTTTACACTCTTACTCACTCATAACTCTTACAAATACACTGAAACAAAAACGAGGGTAAAAACCCTACAAATGTAATTTTTTGACCAGACATTCGTTTAGCCGAGGTAAATGAAAATTTGGTTTTCAATAAAATTATTGCAATTTCGTGAGTATATTTCGGGCATACACCTCAAGGTTTTTAGTTTATGACGTGTTAGCAAGATAATTCACCTTAAAAGTTTATTTCAGTAATATTACACAAATTTGCAGCGATAAGGAGAAATATAAGAAAAATACGTTCTGTAAGCCCTCTAATGTAAGCGAGATTGACTGTTTTGAAAATATGGCACAGAATTATTAATGGAAAGGTTCAAATTATTGCATAAAATATCTTGAGAAAATTAGGTTTTTCTGTTTTTGTTTGGTTTAACATCAAAATGGTATTGATAAAAGCTTAAATAAATAGTAGTGTGTAGGAATGAAGACGTATCCTAATGCTCTTAAAGTATATTTTTATAATACTAGCGTTGTTGAATGAATTAAACGACTGTAAAATGAAGGAACTGCAAGAGGAGTCGGATTTCTTGTGTCCTCTTTATTTAAAAGCAGGAGTTTACACAAAAAATCAGAAAATGTAAATAAAATGATTTATTCTTATTCAATCTAAAGAAATACATTATATATGTGTCTTGGTTTTCGACCACATTCATTTTTGACATGATTTATTTGAAAAGAACATCTAAATTATGAAGCAAGTAGTTCCTGCTAGAAATTGGAATACTTTGGGTGCCATTTCTTAAAATGTGAGGCGTCCAATGTAGTCTGGAACACGGGTTCCCAACCGGTGTTCCGCGACCCCCGGGGGGCCGTCAAGCCAGTCCTGGGGGGGGGGGGGGGGTGCGATGTAATAAAAAAAAATGGTAATTTTTATACTATTTTACGCAAATTATAAAAACTTTCAGTTTCGTATACCGCCACCCCCAAAAGCCACTATTTGAGGAACTAATTTTCAGTATAAAAAGCCTTCAGAAGAAAAAAAAAATTCGGCTGCGCCGCTATTTTCAGTCACGACTCAATTCAAATGAACATGACATCATTGTTGAAAATCCCTCCCAGAATAAATTTCTGGCTACGCCACTGAACCCAAAAAAACTCGGTTTCGATCATTTAACTCATATATTTGTTTTAAATTTTTATTGGGCACCAGATGTCGCCACATCAAAAAGGTTGGGAAGCTCTGGTCTAGAAGATATTGGGAGCTATTAGAAGACGTGATAGTTGTAAATGCTTTTATTTAAGCAAGTGATATCAGTGCCCAGTTCACGGACAGTAAGTGAGCGGCCGAGAATACGTTGTTATTCAAATTGTCAACTGTACTATAGCAGTCGATAGCCTTGGTGTTGCAAGTGAAAATTTAAAAATTTTAATAAATTTGTTCACAGCTTTAACGACGACTTTTTGGTAGACTGATACGCCACAAAAATACCCAAAAATAAATTTGTTCAAGTTGAAAGTCTGTGAGAGGATTTTCTTAAGAAGTTGTCGAGGATATTTGTGAAGAAAAATTGCGGGAATTTCTTCGAGAATAGTCAGGGATTCATTCCAATATTCCCCACTCCCATGTAACAAATAGTAACAAATATTCAACAGACCACTTTGTATTACATACCACAAAGTTAATCAAAATTTTAAAATTTCAAAATTAGAAGCTGTTTGATATTTCTATGAAATTGGCTTTTCAAAAACCAGCCATCCAAGTGTTGTTCTTGGTGATGATGGAATTTAACCAATTACACAGCGCATCATTTTTAGTCTCAAGAGCAAACTTATGTGTCTCTGACAGGTTTTGGGCCGCTGAATCCGAATCTGGGCTCAGATTTGCTCCAGCACGCTACAATTTTGAGCAATACCTCAATTCATTGGGCAAAATATGCGATTTTGGTTTTTTTGACTGCAAGCCATTAAGCATTTCAATATTTTTTAGCAATCAAAATGTTAATTGGTCAATTACTTTCTAAATTTACGATTCATGCAAAATATTTCGTTTTACTAAATGAAATTTGATAGATTCAAGCATTTTATGTTAGTAAGTAAACTTGGCAACATAAATCGCTTCAAACTAGCAAATTCGATTTGGTAAAACGAAATATTTTGCATGAGTCGTTAATTTAGATGTCAATTGAACAATTTATCCTTTGATTGCTTAAAAACATATTTCCATGCCTATTGGCGTGCAATCAAAAAAAGCTAAAATCGCATATTTTGCCCTTTAAATTGTGGCATATTGTGAGGCAAAATTGTGACGTGCTGGATCAAATCTGAGCCCGGATTCGGATTCAGCGGCCAAAATCAATCAGAGACACATAAGTTAGCTTCTAGGGCAGACCAACAGCTAATTTTTGTTACGCTGTGTTGTGTTAACCGTAAAATTGTTAAAAATACTAATTGTTAAAACCCCTTATATATTTAACCCATTCATGAAGCACCCACGCTCCGCTTATTTAACATAACACAAAATAACATGGTGCGCCCCCTAATTGCGTTACGTAATATTTAAATGTATTCAAAGGCATTCCTAGATAAAGTATGAAAGCATTTGCAGAGGAATTAAACAAATCAATTACCGAAAACGCGCGAGAAGTTCTCGAAGAAGTTTGTGAAGAAATAAGCAAAAAAATACAGAAACAATTTTCATATTAATTGGCGAAGGAGTTCTCAAAGGAATTTAAATTTTGATTTCGAAGAGTGATTCTTAATCAATTATCAAGGGAATTGCAAAAAAAATATTTTAAAAACTTTTTGTTGAAGACATTTTTAAAAAAAATCCTAGAACATAAAGAAATGTTCGAAGCAATTTTTAATTTTTCCAAATCAATTTCCAAAGTTATTTTCAAGAAAAAATCAAAAAAAAAATTTGAAAAAAATGGCAAAAGAATTATCGAAAGAAATGCGAAAAAATAAAAGAAATTACCGAGGAAGTTTCCAGAGTGCTACCCGAAAAAGTTTACAAAAGAATTGATCATCTCGGAATTAAATATTAAAACTTTCAAACACTATATTCTAGACTACGGTAGTCATTTATTTATGTTATAAATTAAGCAACTTAACGAATTAATGAATCATAGCGAACATTTCCAAAATAACCAAAAACATAAGATAAAAAAAATAAATCCCTCACATTATACTTTTATGGAGCGATATCTAATTAATGAGGCGTCCGATATGAATGTGGTCTTCGGAAAAGTTGTAGCTGATAGAGTAGCCTAGGAGTACCAAGAGCACTTGCGGAAATTCTATGATCAATTGAATGAAAAACATCCTTTTCCCATAGTAATTCCAAACTTTCCAACTTTCCAAACTTTGAAGGGCTTGTGCACTCTCAATTTTCAACCAAATCAGCTCATTTTATGAGAGAAGACTTAGAATCTAGTTACGAATCGAATACGTGGTGTGCAACAATTACGATTTTTTGAACCACGCTAACGTAAATACATATAAACATACAAATAGAAAAACATACAAACATATAAACATACAATCAAACATACATCGACATTTGTATGCCTTGATTAATAGCTCTGCCGAAGAAATGCACTACAAATTATTAACCACTAGCTGTCCCGGCAAACTTCGTCTTGCCAAAACGTGGTGGTTTGACAACTGTTGAGGTCATTCCTGCGCCACACTGATTGGTTTCATTAAGATCGTTTTGATTTTCTTCCCAGATCTTAAAACAACAGTATACTTGATCAATATTCTTACCTTTTTAATTGTTTTACGAAACTTTTTCTGCTTATAAACACAGTGACCATGAATACGAATCAAACCGTGCAAGAGTCATGCTGATGGGTTCATCCATTCGTAAGTTTTGTTGCCTCAAACGGACTCATTTTTATATACCTATATAGATTGTCAAGATTCCAGGCAAATACATTATTTTCGCATTGGAAATGAGGCTCATAGATCGTGGCAATATGTAATCTTGTCCACTATGAGCAAGATATGGATGTGGAGAACACTTGGGAGATCATCTTCTCTGAAGAAAGTATTCTAAAATATTGCATAATTCTGGAGATATTCACAGCAAAAGGACTGTCTTATTTAAGGGACGCTGTGCGTTCAGGGCATCTGTCCTATAAATAGGACGCTGGGCGGATATGGGTTGAAATAAATTAAAAATCAGAACATCTAAATGTCCAATTGTCAATTATTTTGTACATGGTTGTATACATTTGAATTTAAATTTTAATAAAATAGACAAACTCAAGCTTGCCACTATCATACCAGTTAACAAAACCTCGAATCCAAAGCACACAATTCCAACATCATCGCATGGTGGCTTCCTCCATCACACCTCTTCCCATTCCCAAATTGTCCTATTCGGTAATACCAGCAACTAAATGTTGCAGCATCGATTGCGGATACTCCGATTGGAGCCACTTACCGAACCTCCTCTAAGTGAAACCCCACACTTCCTGAAGAAAGCATCCATACCGAGAGGAGGCGAGAGCTTTGTTGTGAGTTTGTCGTGCGCATACCTTTCGAACGGATGGATCAGAAACGCACACGTTCCACGAGCTGCTTCTCGTGGTCGTCGTGCGCGATCCCGACAAAAAGAGTAACAGTCACCTTTTTGGTTATACCTTTTTGGGCCCGGTCCTCGGCGAGAAGAAAAAAGAAAGTCCCGATCATCGTCGTTGTCGTCGCCGTCTTCGAACTTCAACATCTTGAACACGCTGGTTGGCTGGCTGCGAGGCAACTCGTCATGCAAAGTTGTTGTTGCCACCAGTCAGTGCAGTAGTGGTTCGTCGTCGAAGAAAGCTACCAAACAACACTCGGCCAAGCCTTACGTAAGATGACAATTACGCACTTGCCGGGCAATAGGGGGCCGCACGGAATACGAAAGACGATCAGAGGACGAAAAGTGGAATCATCTGTCAGATCAAATGCGGGGCGACTCTCGATTTAAGCTTCTCTCGTTTGTACGCGTATAGTCGCACAGAGGGATGGAATGCAGAAAAACATTCAAAAATGATGAAAAATCAGCTCTTCAATCTTTTGCTTTCTGTATCTATAGAATGAAAATAGAAACATTCTAATGAATTGTAGAGAAGGTCTCCTTTCCGTTGCAAATTCTCTTCCAAGCGAACCAAGGCTCTGAGCTTCATTCTCAGCTTCAATTATAAACAATTTTGACCAACCAAATTGCGCAAATATTCCAAAGTCAGCCGCCAGTTATGTCGCACGATGGAATTCGCAGCTGAAAAGCTCAAGATGCCCCAAACCGGACAGGCCAAAAACAACCACCGGCGGATGGATGGTTAGGTCAATTTGTGGCATGAGGCCACGGATGGATGAACGGACGATCACTACTGGGACGAACGTTCATCAAGATAATTAAGTGCGGTGCAAAATTGCCTTCCAAGATGCAGGTGGGATGCCTTTCTTGATCGACTAGTTGACCACGTGGGCCAACATAGTTTTGCCATGGCTCATCTAGGGTCATTATGGGGGTGAAGCATTGGAGCAAAATATACTCGCAGCTCCGTTGTGTGGTGGCTCATTTCGGTTGGCACGAGTACCGAGTGGCCCTAATTAAGGAAAATAAGTCATTATACTACAGTGAATTTAAAGGTTGTTCAATTTCCGTTGGCTATTCAAGGTACTGGGAGCTGCATCTTGAGGACAGAAAAAAGTGTTCAATGCTTGGAAGGTTGCGAGAGGAAATAAAATCTGGACCGTGGCGTGCGGTTGGCCAGTCTTTTTTCATAGAATGAGAAAATCTGCTGATCAGTTCCCCAGGAGGTGGTTCCTGGGATTATGTGGGGATCGACCCACTAAAAACTCATTCTATCTCTTCCTTACCTTCGCGGTACGCCCGTTAGGGATGACTTCGAGGAGGGAGGCGTACATCAGTACTCTCTATTGGTAAGCGTTCCACCAGCTACCACCTTAAGTTATCCTCTCTCCCCTGGAAGCTTGGGTCTTGGCTAGTACTGTAGACTACCCGTTGGACTCAAGCTCCCGGATGGAAAGGGGGGCCTACGTAACTTCAGAATTTCAGCTTATCGACAGTCATAACCCCCAATTGCTTCAGTGAGCGCTTAGAGTTGATCGTGCTCCCGTGCACCCCCCTGTGGTGATCACCCAAGCAACACGCAAGTAATATAAGAGTTAAGGCAGCGCAAGTTTTGGATGTATAGAAGTTGCTTTGACGTTATTCTAACACAATGCACGGTGGGGAAAAAATAGGTATAAAACACGAATAAATTCAATATCTCTGCTTGGAGTGTATGGATTCGAATGAATTTTTGACATAGGTAAATGGCAAAAATCTCTACAGTTTCAGATAAGGAGAGTGTCATTCTCCGCACGATGCTGTGAATCAGTATAATGAGCTCGTTTCACCCCACCCTCTCTTTCTCACCTTTTTGAGAAAATCCTCAGCTATTCCCAACTGACGTGCAAAATAAATGACTTACCTATTTAGCTCGTATTTATGTAGAAACTTCCATAGTATCGAAAATTTGACATAAGATTAGTCCTTCTCTTGTCGATTGCACTCCACTCCGGGAGGAGATGCATGTGAAAATTTAAAGAAATATAGGATATCGGGATTATTTGAAGATATTTCAATTTTCAGGTCTGTGCGGTGAGCCAAACCAGCTCCATTCGACACTAAGAAAGTTTTAACACAAACACGAATCAAATAAACCATTTATTTCGCACTCCAGGATTTTTCCAAAAAGGTGAAAAAGAGAGAGTGTGGGGTAAAACGGGCCTGATACACTGATTTTCAGCATCGTGCGGCGAATGACGCCCTCCATATCTGAAACTGTAGAGATTTTTGCAGTTTGTGTCAAAATTTCATTCGAATCCATTCACTCCGAGCAGAGACATTGAATTTATTCGCGTTTTATACCTATTTTTGCCCATTGTGCAATGTTGGAATTACGTCAAAGCAACTTCTATACAACCAAAACTAGCGCTGCCATAACTCTTATATGACATGTGTGGTGCTTAGGTGCCTGTTGTCGAAGACGGCATACAATAAGACAGACATCTACCCCCTTGCTCTATATACTCGGTGAACTACAAGCACACTAGCGCTGCGAACGACTTCAGGGAACAACATCATGAATGAGTGTGTGTGAGATATTTCAACTTTCGTGTACATATTTGCATGTACACACACAATCATGTTTTAATGTTCCCTTGAATCGCTGAGGGCGTTTCAACCATGACGCCTGCGACAGAGTAGAAGCTGTCTGTTTTGTTATTAGCCGTCTTCGCTGTTGTTCAGATTTGCGGTTGTTTACCACCACCACCTCCGTTTTGTGGTGCGCGAGTGTCAACTGTCTCGACCTCGTCCAGTCCTCCACTATGCCAATTGCGTGCATTGCTGTCAGTTCCACTTCCTCTATCCGCTCGCCGTATATCACGAGGGTAATATCCTCGGCGAAGCCGGCCAGCTTTACGCCCGGTGGAAATTTGTGCCTCAATACGCCATCATACGCTGAGTTCCATAGTACCGGACCCAGGATGGACCCCTCAGGAACCCCTGCGATGATGTTTTAGCTCCTCTCGCCCTCTGTCATAGATTAGCACCATATTCTGGAAGTAGCTCTCCAGTATGCGGCTTAGGCTAACCGGGACTGCTAGGTGGTTTTGACGCTGTTAAACGCATTCTTTATGTACTGCGTGATGACCGCGCAATAGCGGATTCCCATTCGCTTCTTTTGGAGCACTATCTTGGCCGTTCTGGTTACAGCCCAATTAGTGTCCACCGTCGATCGACCCTTCCGGAAGCCAAACTGATTATCCGAGAGGTTAGAGCCATTGGGTTTCTCGGTTCGGTATAGATCATCACTCATCAGCCTCGGATGAATGATCTGTTCCAGCAGTTTTCCGGCGGTGTCCAGAAGGCAGATAGGTCTGTATACGGGTCGCAAGGTGGGTTCCCTGGTTTAGGCAGTAGAACATATCTTTGCCTTTTCCATCTCTCCGGAAGTTCGTCTCTGTCTAGGCACATCTGCATAGCCATTTTGAACATGTCAGGGCTAACCTCGATGGCCATCGTCTAGACCTGGAGCCTTGTTGAATTTAGCGACTTCGCTGTTGCGATAAGTACGCCTCTAGAATCGAAATAGTGCAAACGGACCTTCAAATTATTAAGAAGTGCCTATTTTTTCTGAAGCGGTTTGAGTTTTGCATTATATAAAAATAAATGTTTTGAGGTTATGGCTTTCAGTCTTGGAAGAAAGGCACAATATAGTGACCGAAACGTCGGATGAAAACTTAACAATCCATTTTTGAGTTTTTCTTCCAAGACTGAAAGCCATAACCTCAAAACGGCAGCCTATTTATTGCACCCATAAATAAATAGAAACGCTCCATAGAAAATCAAAAAGCGCTCCATAAAGAATGAACATATGTTCCATGAAAATGTGCAATGTTACCCATAAATTATTGAAAACGATTTATACTTTTCATACTTTATGAAAAATGTACCGGTGAAACATTAAATTTTTCCCATTATACGTGAAATTTTGCACCAATAAATAATACTGAAATGCTCCATAATAAAATACAAATGCTCCATAGAGAAATGCGAATGCTCCATAAAAAATCAAAAATATACCCATAGAAAATTGAATATTGCTCCATAGAAAAATTAAATTGCACCATAAAAAAATGAAATTGCACCATAGAAAATAAAAGAATTCTCCATAAGGGAAGATTCAAATATTACGTCCATCATTTTTTGGGATTTCTAGACCCCCCCTCCACGTACACGTACTGTCACACTTTTCTAGACCCCCCCCCCCTCCCCCAAATGTTGGACGTAATTTTTGAACGTTCCCTAAGTATTATCAAACTGCACCATAGAAAACATGAATTGCTTCATAAAAAATTGAAAATCTTCCATAGATAGCATATTCTCATAATTTAATTCGACAGGGCTGAATTTCTTTACATTGCACTGCTTTAGTGGTGGAATTGTTTAAAGTTATGGAGAATTTTAAATTTTTTATGGAGCGAATTGTATTTTATGTGGTGCAGTTTGAAAATACTTATGGAGCATTTGTCTATTTTCTATGGTGCAATTTAATTTTTATATGGAGCAATATTCAATTTACAGGGTACAATTTTATTTTTTTTATGGAACATTTGTATTTTATTATGGAGCATTTCAGTATGATTTATTGGTGCAAACTTTCACTTTTATTGAGAAAATTTTATGTTTTACCGGTACATTTTTTATAAAGTATGGAACGTTTTCAATTATTTATGGATAACATTGCACATTTTCATGGAACATATGTTCATTCTTTATGGAGCGCTTTTTGATTTTCAATGGAGCATTTGCAATTTGTTATTGTTGCAATAACCTTTTGCCCCTCAAAACATAAGATCAACAGTCGATTCCTCAAAAAAAAATATAAAAATAAATACTTAAACGATTTCGATGAACATTTTACCACTTAATATTTATTATTTCATTCATCCCTGTAGGAATATAGCAGAAACTCCGAAAGAACCTCTGAACGAATTCCTGAAAAAAATGCCTGCAGCAATTCCTGGAGAAATTTCTTAAATAATCACTGCTGGAATTTGAATGCACGAGTATCTAGGAAATTTCCTGGAATATTGCATAGATACTTTTTTGTTGGGTGAAATTGTGTAGCAACACTTTGCGATTATTTCTTGAAGGATGTCCCTGTGGAAGGGACCTTCGTTGATGAAAATCCAATTTAGTTATCTGATCTTTTTTCACAGGAATTCCTGAAAGAATATGCCTATGAAGTCCCAGTCAAGGTAAATCAGGTTTAGGTACACCGGGGCAAGGTAAGATGAAACAGTGTGTTAAGATATCCAAAGTCAAGGAAATTTCTGCAACGATCTGTTCCATGACTGACCGGGAACATGTTACCTTCAGTTCGGTTATGTTGAATATCCGCGCGTTTGGCTAAATGAGTCCTTACAATAATAGTGTATTAAGAGCAGGACAAACATTAGAAAGAGA
Organism: Aedes albopictus; assembly: GCF_035046485.1. Taxonomy (NCBI): domain Eukaryota; kingdom Metazoa; phylum Arthropoda; class Insecta; order Diptera; family Culicidae; genus Aedes; species Aedes albopictus. Next base: position 227,816,008 of record NC_085137.1, on the reverse strand, counting down.
GACGATTAATAATACATTCTCAATATAGCATCTGTAGTTTTTTTTAATCTGTATTAACTGGATTTCAGCCCTAGGCTAGTTCATCTTGGGACCCACGCTTTACTTTCCTTCCGAAGGAAGAACTCACATTCTGCGAGTTTGTCGGGAGTGGGATTCGATCCTTAGTCTTCGGCGTGATAGTCATGGGCGTTGCCAGAGGGGGGCAGGGGGAGGGCTGTGCCCCCCCCCCCCCCCCCTGGCCGCCAGATTATTTTTTTTTAAATCGAGCCAATTCAAAGATTATCAATAATTCAGAGTTCCAGAAAAAAATATCTAAAAAAAATCAAATATTCTTATAATAAAGGTTTTTATTCATAATTATCAAACCTTTTTTAATCGAGAACGACAGAAAATTTCGCTTAAAACTTCTCCAAGAGAACCACTCCACTTTCGCTTGGTTGAATTGCTAAATTTTGTGATGTTTATTCATGGAATACAAAAAACATCATCTTGTACCGACTTTTTTAAACCCTCTAAGCAGAATACCTCATTCGAACAGAGTGTAATCAGTTTCGTACCTTTTAATTCCACCCTAATTGCTTATCCTTTGACAGATACGCGTATTTCGACTACCACTTGTAATCTTCCTCAGTGTCAGTTATCCAGTGGATAAAGGGTAAGCAATTAGGGTGGAATTAAAAGGTACGAAACTGATTACACTCATTCGAAAAAAAACATGCCTAATTTTCCAGATATGCTGGAAACGGTTGCGGTAGATTGTTTCAGGGTTTATTCTAAAAAAAGTATCAAGAATTCCTGCCTCAATTCCTCCAGCAAATTTTTACAGATGCTTCTGCAAGCAAGCATCGACGAATTCCTCCAGGATTTTATCCATAGCTTTCTTCAGTGGTTCCATCATGGATTGCTCCAGAGAATTTTTAAAGAATTCCTCAATGGGTTCCACTAGACATTTCTCCGGGAATTCATCCTGGGATATCTATAGAGGTTCCTCCAGTGAATGTTCCAGTGCTTTTATCGAGGATTCCCCCAAGAATTTCTCCAGAGATTACCAAAGGAATGCCAACATAAATTCTTCTAGGTATTTCTGAAAGTGTTCCTTCAGAGATTTCTTCAGGGGTTTCTCCATGTATTCCTTCAAGAATTTCACTAGAGATTGCTCCAAAAATTCAAACTGAAATAATTCGATGTATTTCAGCAGGAATATCTTCCAGAAACCCGTACAGGAAATTTAACCAGACATTGGCTTAAAATTCATCCAGGAGTTCTTTAAAACATTTTACAAAACATGTTTTTGGGAATCCATCCAAAGATTCCAACAACAATTCGTCCAAAAAATATTGCAGACTTGGATTCCTTCGTTTTTTTTTCCTACAGCAATTTTTCCGGGAATTTGTTAAGAAAGCTTTCTTGGGGTTTCCTAAAGAATTCCTCATGGGATTCCCCCAGGAACACTTTTTAAGGAGTTCCTCTTGGAATTCTTTAAGGAACTCCTCCAGGAATTAATCCAGTACTTCCTCCAGGAACTGCTTAGGGATTCCCTTAGGAATTGCTTCCGGGATTCCTCCTGAGGTTTCTTTAGGAACTCCTACAGGGAGTTTCCTTTCAGAAACTGCTACAGGGGTTCCCCAAGGAGTTCCTCCACGAACTCTTCTTAGAAACCCTTCAGGATTTTTTCAAGGATTCCATCTGCAGTTTCTTCGGGAATTCTTTCTGGGATTCCTCCAGGAATTTGTCAAGGGATTCCTCCACGAATTTCTTCAGAGATTCCTCCAGAAATTATTCTCGAGATTCCTCTGGGAATTGCTGCAGGGACTCCCCTAAAAAATTGTCCAGGGATTCCTCCAGAAATGCCTCTAGAGTTGCCTCCCGAAATTCCTCCAGGAATTCTTCAAGAGATTCCTTCAAGAGTATTTTTAGAGATTCTCCGGTAATCCCTACAAGCCTTCCTGTAGTATATCCTCCAGGGATGCTTACATGGATTTCTCCAAGAATGTCTGTAGGGCTTAACTCGAAAATTCCTAATGTTATTCTTTCTGCAACAACTTATTTTGAAAATTCCTCCAAAGATTCTTCCAGGAACTTTTCTTAGGATTCCTTCAAAAATGTTATCCTTGTATTCCTTATGGATCTCCTCTAGGAATTAATTCAGTATTTCCTGCCGGAACTGTTAAAGGATTCCCTTAGGAATTCCTCTTGAAATGGCTTCCGGGATTCTTTCTGGAATTTCTTCAGGAACTCTTCTAAGACTTCCTCCAGAATTTCTCCAAGAATGCCATCTGCACTTTCTTCAAGAATTATTCCTGATATTCCTCTACAAATTCATTAAGAGATTCAATTTCTTCAGGAATTCCTCCAGAAATTTCTCCAGGGATTCCTCTAGGAGTTCCTGCGGGAATTTCTCTAAAAATTCCTCCAGGAATTCATCTGGAGATTCCTCCAGAAATTTCGCCTGATATTCCTCTAGTGATTTCTCCATTCCTCTAGGATATCCTCCAGGGATCCCTCCAAGACTTCTAACAAGATTTTTTTTTTCAGAGATTCCTTCAAAAACTTCCTCAATGCATTCCTTTAGGGCTCCAGAGATTCCTCCTGTAATTGCTTCTGGGATTCTTCCACGAATTCCATCAGGAAGTTCTACAGAAATTCATCCATGAAAACTTCAAGGGCTAGGGAAAGGCAAAGGCAAGGCAAGGGCTTCAATCTCCAAGGATTTCTTCCGGAGACTCCCACAGAAGTTCATCCAAAGATTTCTCCAGGAATTACTTCAGGAAATCCTCCAAGAATACCACAAGGAATTCTCCTAGGCATTCTTCCAGGATTTTTTTCAGGCATTCTTTCAGAGATTTCTCCTTGGGTTCTTGCAGAGATTTCTCCAGGTTTTTTTTTTTATTTCAGAGATTCCTCCGGGAATTGCTTCAGGGACCCCTAAAAAATCCTCCAGGAATTCCCCAGGAGTTCTTCCAGGGGTTTCTCCTAGGATTGCTTCAGAAATCCATGCAGGGATTCCTCCAGGATTTCATCCAGGAATTTATCCAGGGTCTCTTCGAGAAATTACTCCAGAAATTTTTTCAGGGAATCCTCCAGGAATTTCACCAGAAATTAATCAAGGAATTCCATAATAAATTATGTCAGCAAATCATCCAGTAGATTGATTGATTAAGCTATATTATGGAGACTTTCAGCATCATCTAGTGATTTCTATAGGAGTACCTTCTAGATTTTTTTCAGGAATTCCTCCAATAATTCTTCAAGGTTTTCCTCCAGAAATTCCGCTCAAAATTTCTGCAGCAACTTCTTTGGGGATTTTTCCTGGGATTTCTCCACGAATTTCTCCAAGGATTTCTCCAGGGATTCCTTCAGAAATTCCTTCGAACTCCAGGAATTTCTCCAGATTTTTTTTCTAGAAATTCCTCCAGGAATTTCTCAAGAGATTTTTTCAGAAATTTCGCCCAAAGTTCATCTAGAGATTCCCCCAGAAATTCATCCAGCAATTGTTGCAAGAATTCCAAAAATTCCTCCTGCAATTCCCAAGGGAAAACCTCCAAGAATTCTGCCAGGCATTCCTCCAGGATTTTATCCAGGAGTTCTCCAGGAAATATCCTAAGAATTTCTTCAGGAATTTCTCCAGAAATTTCTCTAGGAATTAATCCAATAATAGCCCCAGGAAATCCTTCAGAAATTATAACAGCAGTTTTACCAGAATTTCTTTTAGAAAATCTTATTATGTTTTTTTTTTCAGAAGTTATTTCAGGAAATTCTCAACGAATTTTTAAAGGGATTTTCCCAGGATTCCTCCAGAAGATAAATCGGAGATTCTTCTAGGAATTCCTCCAGAAGTTCCTCTTATGATTCTTCCAGCAAATTTTCTAGGGATTTCTTCAAAAACTCTTCCAGGAAATTCTCCAGGAATACATTAAGGATTTTTTAAGGGATTCCTCCTGGTATTCCTTCAGGAATTCCTTTGAAGATTCCTCCTCATAAAAATCTTCAAGAAATTTCGAGGATTTCTCGAGGAATGCTTCCAGAAATTCCGCTAGAAATTCCTCCAGGATTTTAATAAAAGACTTTTTTCAGAAATAGAAAAATAATAGAATTCCTCTGGAGATTTCTCTAGATCTTATCCAGTAATTCTTTCATAAATTCGTCTAGAGATTTCTTCACGAATTCGATCGTTAATTCCTCCAACAATCCCACAGGATTCACTTTAGGAATTCCTTCAGGCATTCCTCCAGGACATTATCCAGGAATTCCTCCAGGAATCATTTCAGGAATTGATCCTGGATATCCTTCAGAAATTATTAACAATTCCTCTAGGGAGTCCTCCAGGCCTTTCTCCATGAATTTCTCCTGAGATTCCATCAGGAATTGCTTCAGGAATTTCTCCAGAGATTCCTCCACAAATGCTCCTGGGATTTTCCCATGGATTCCTCCGGGAAATCCTTCAAAGTTTTCTCCAGGGAATCCTTCAGAAGTTCCACCCCGGATACTTTCAGTAAATCCTCTAGGGATTTCTTAAGAAATTCTTCCAGGAAGTTCTCCAGGAATACCTTCAGTAATTTTTCAGGAATTCATCCAAGGATTTCTCCACAAATTTCATCAAGGATTCCCCCGGGGTTTTCATCCAGGAATTCCTTCGAGGTTTTCTCCAGGAATTCTTCCAGAAATTCCGGAAGAAATTCCTCCAGTAATTTCTCAATGGATTTACCCAAGGTATTTCTCCAGAAATTGCTTCAGGACATCTCTCAGAAATTACGACAGTAATTTCTCCAGGAATTTCTTTAGGAAATCCGCTAGGGATTTCTTCAGAGATCCTTCCACGAAATTCTCCAGGAATACTTTCAGGAATTTTTCAGGGATTCTTCCAGACATTCCTCCAGAATTGCGTCCAGGAATTGCTCCAGGGGTTCCTCCAGGAATTTCTCCTGGAATTTTTCAAGGATTTTTTTTCCAGAAATTTCTCCAGCAATTACTCCCAGTATTTCTCTGGATTTTTTTCCAGGAATACCTCCTCGAATTTCTCCAGGGATTGTTCTTAGAATTTATCCGAGAATTCCCGGAATTTCACCAGGACATCCTGTTGTGTCTCATCCAGGAATTCTTCCAGGGATTGTTCCAGGAATTCATTGGCGTAGCTAGCTTTTTCTTTTTTCTTACTCACTCTCCTGAAGAAACATGAGGAAGAGCGAGATGCAAGAGGAGGCCTGTGCCCCCTCTTTCATCCTTCTCTTTCTCGTGTTTGTTTAGGAGAGTGAGTGAGAAGAAAGAAAAAAGCTAGCTACGCCAATGCAGGAATTACTCAAATGATTTCTTCAGAAATTCCTCTCAGGTTCTGTTCAAAAATTCTTTCAGGAATTTCAGATATCCTTCAATCATTTTTTCAGGGAAAACTTCTGTAGGAACACCTGATTTTTTTTAAATCATTTCAAAGATTTCTGGAGAACTTGCTACCAGCACCACGTTGATTTATGTAGATCAGGTGAGCTTTTTGACCATATTGTACAAAATACAACAGCGTGACTGCTGTAGGGTTGTTTAATTAATGCTTTTAGGTTGTACACTGCAAAATATTTTTGCTGGTAATCAGCCAACTTTGTTGACTTTTTGCGTGCTGATTGCATTCAGCAATATAAATTACTGAGTAACAGCTATTATTTTTCAATTTGCTGAACCATCCAGCAATTTTGACCGTTGATCAGCTAAGTTGTGTTGAAATTCAGCAAAAATGTTGCTGAATTTCAGCAACTTCTTCTGCTGATTTTTTGCGTGCTGGAAGCATGGCAAAATTTTTCGGTGTGTAATGTTATTATATTCAAAACCATCGTATTGCGTATAGTTATAAAAGCTAGTAGGTACAAATTTGCTAAGGGTGCTTGCCAAGCCAAGGTGATAGTCACGTGCTTTAACCAGGTTTCCTCCATATCAGTAGTGTGGTTCACTGCCAGATGGCACTTCTTTTGACGATGGTCAACTGGTTTATTGCTAACCGATTTTTCTGGTTTATAACGACCGATTTTTCTGTACTATGTACAATGCTTTTCAAACACAAAACAGTTGCTTAGCTAACTGTGAGTATTCCAAAAATCTACGCACAATCTGACTGTGATTCTGTTATAGTATTTCGCTCTGCTATGACGGTTTATAGACACCAATCTGACAAACATTTTAAGAATAACTATTGCAGTAGTCCTTATAAAAGGAATGCCGAATACAAAACATTTCACAAACTGGCAACCATATACGAACTTTTTTTCGCCCCAAATCTGCGTTGCCGCAAATATGCTGACAATCGTCATTGTGGGTGCTACCAATTATGTACAGTATGACAATCCTAATCTTAATATTTTATTTGCGCATAAACAAGATCTAATTATCCGAACTATTTCTGAAGATTGAAATCATTGTGCGTTGTTTACTGAAGCTTCTAATTATCATCATACTTGTCATATGTTTATGCAGAAATTAATCAGAAGTTTTATAATTGCACAGATGAAAATATTTAATGAGAATTACAGGTCATGTAAACTTCAGTTTAGTCTTGTAAACTTAGTGTTATGATGGTTTACATGAATGTGTGGTATATGTCATGTAAATACACAGAGTCATGCTGAATTACATGACATATAATGGAAGTTTACATGATATTTTATGACTTTTACATAATATTTCATGTAAACTTCTGTGATATCCCACGCTCCAATCATGTGCATCATATGTCACAGAATTTTACACTCTTTTTTTCGATCTGTTTGCAAAAATCATAGTACAATAATTCTTACAACCCGAGATAAACTAGCCGTGCGTTAAAGGTTAATAAAGATACAAAAAATACTCACAACGATTTATGCCTCTGTATTTGCTTGGTTTACAAATGTACTTTGCAATCATACGTACCTGAAAGTGAAAACAATTGGAAGTAAATTTAGTCAGAGTATGGAAGCAGAAAATAAAATAAAATGATTTTTGTTACGGCAACGAAGGCCGCCGTATTAAAAAAAAAACAATAAATATAAACAAATATTAAAAATGTAAATTAACAAATTATTAATATTAATAATATAAAAACAACTTTGTTGATAATACGATCATTCTAAATTATAGCTACTTTTGTTGTTATAAATGCAGGTGATATAAATGATGGTAGCTTTCTAGCAGCTATCAATTATCTTCTTCTTGTTTATGGCTCGACATCTCCACTGGGAATTGGCCTGTCTCGCTTTAACTAAGTGTTTTTTGAGCACCCCCACAGTTATTTATTGAAGGGCATTCCTTACCTGTCTTTGCATGAATTTGCATATTGTGAGGGACGGACAATGATACACTATGCCCAGGGAGTTGAGAAAATTTTCCCGACCGGATCGGGAATCGAACCCGCCGTTTCCGGATTGGCTATCCATAGCCTTAACTAATAGGCTAACTGGAGACCCCGTGTACCCATGTTTTGTTTTGATTTAAACAAAAAATACCTATATGTGTTTACAGTTCGTCACTTTAAGATGCTGGCACAGTATTTTATTTTGTAGTATGTTTCACTATTTTCCTTCTAGTTTGTTCGATCCGTCATTGTTGGTATCATCACAGAATTGTTTCTCAATATAGTGAGTCTATCAAAAACCAAAAAGTGTAGCATATTGGTTCACCATTCTTCCAAATTGTGAGGTGACACAATTTCGTGTACTTGTGTTTTGTATATGCTCACGTTTACATAGATCGCATTACTTACTAAAGTGAATCCTGATCTATACTGTCGTTTTTTTCTGCAATGTGACGTAAGCGACATTGACAAATTTGGTACATATTTTTGGTTATTATTTATCAATTTCTTGATCGCCTGATATGTGTTCTTCCATAGATGCTAGAATACCACTAGATCACTGACTAACTAACTAACATTCCTTCCCATCCCCTGTTGACCGTAAGGACGTAAGGATCCAATAAAGTTTGGGCTTCAGGAACGTATACATTGAGGATGGTGAGCTGATCAAAAGCCCTTTTGAGGGTTAAACCCCTTTCATTGCCGATGCTCCATACACAAGGCGCCCCTCCGCCCTTTGCCAACACTAGGAGAATGCCTCCCTTGTCGCCTTTTCTGTGCACGGGCTTGTATTTCTAATTTCTCTATCACCGAACGTCAGCTCATCTTAACCAAAAGTCGTCAAAAACACGTGGTCATGTATTACCTGATATATCTCAAACAACTCCCATGGAAACGTGCAACGTTTCTTGATCATTGCAAAACATACAATCGAAAGTGCTTTTTTTCGGCGGAAAGTATGTGCGACAGCACGCCACCGATTCACTTTCATCTCCTCAAGCATCATTGCTTTCATTCCTGAACGGAACATTCCGACCGAAATACTACACGTCGGCTACCTGTTTTCGGGTCCATTAACACAAGCCGCAGCTACGATACGTTCGGCGGTTTTTGTTCCGGCCGCCGCCGTCAATTGCGAATGCGAGCCGTATACAATCGCAAATCACAGCTTAAGGCCGATTCGGTCGCAAACAGGAGCATTTTCGGCTCGTTATTTAGCAGTTTTTCGACCAATAATGACGTCGCCATCACACCAACCAACTATCTCCGCCAGATATCTCTTTCTTTTGCGAACGAAATTTCTCCGGAGCGCTTTCGGTGCGGTTAAGATCCGGCGTGGCATACATATGTAGCTAAATGCCCCGGCGTAGATAAACAACCGAATTTTATGACACTTTCGTGTGACCATCCTTCTCTGTTCCTGCTTGCGCCGGGCCGATCTGGCGCGCAGTAGTGGTCATACTGGTTTCGGACTGAGTCAAATGTGGAATGCCAAAAAGGCGTGTGCTTGACGGTGTATACATTCAAATCACTTTCGGCAACACAGTTTCTTGGCCTGCCGCCGTGTGCGGTGCAGAAATGCCAACCACATTAAATGATCATCTGTGTCTTTTTCGACTGCATTCAAGATCATGTTTCGGAACATGAACGTCTAGCGAAATAAATAAGAGTTATGTATTAATTGCAGCTGAAGTTTGAAGGGTTGGTACAGAGGCGAAGCTTTTTTGGGTTTACAGAATAGCTAGTCAGTTGAGAAAGACAGTTGAATCGGAAAATATCGTCACGTTTTAGCTCACCGATAGAAGAGTGGTAATACGAGGCGCAGCGTATCCTTGATATAGCGAATTTGATATGACGCGCTTTTTGCTTCGGCATAACGTACGACATTGAAAAGTTCGACTTTTTTTTCAGCTATTGACTATGAAATCACTTGAATCACTACTTTATTGCACCAGCCTTACTGCATATACGTTATATCGAAGCACGAATATCGAAATGACTTTCTCGTAAAAAACTTATGTCGAGGCCAATAGCTAGCTACCGGGGAAAAGCGCGCCGCATTAGCATGCATCATGTTGTCAGGCTACACTACAGCTCCGACCCAAAACTCACGTTTAACCTTACTTGCCTCTATTATCGTTAAAGATCTTCAGGACAATATTTATTGTTAATCTTACTCAGCATTGTTTTTCTTTGTTTATAAACAGTTTATAAACAATCTTCTATTCCAAATTTGTATACAACAATACGATTCTAGCGTCTTCTCTTCTTTTGTTGTTGTCGAGGAACTTTAACCCGAAGGTCATTCGTCCCTCTATTCTAGAGTATTGTAAACCATATCAATGTGGTAGAGCCGTATACAAATAGGATTCAATGAAATGTATCTAGACAGTCTGAAATAAACCGTTGTAGTAGAAGTTTACTCTATCGTATTTTAATTCCCTCCAGATTGTATCCGCATCAACAAATCATATTCCACATTATCACTTTAATCATTATATTTGATTACCGTAATCCGGGGTAACATTGATCAGTATTTTCGATATTTCTTGAATAATTCTCTTGTAAGAGCAAATGTTACATGTTTTATATTTTTAAAACAAGTACTGGCCCTCTTATTATGTGCTAAGCTACTCGAAAAAGTATTGTAAAGCTTTTAAACATGCTTAAATAGGCTTTTTAATCTAATTTTTGATTTTGTTGATTTGGGGTAACATTGATCATGTCAGTGATCAATGTTCGTTTGTGTTGAAAATATCCCCACTTACTAAATTCGAGGTCGCTGATTTCGAATATGTTGTCCAAATTCTTACAAGTTATGTAGTTCTTGAGTTATTTTAAGATTAAAATCATCCAAACCGCGAATAACGCCTAAAGGTAGGCAATGACCTAAGGAAATGAAAGCATAGTTTCAATAAATCGTATATTTTCTTGTAAAAGCATGAGCATGAGCATGAGCATAGATGACCGTACTATTCGTAGTTGCTATTCCGTGATTGACCAGAACAATCGAAGTTGCACAAGGAACCAACAGACGGAGCTTGGGAGTAGCTTACCGTCCTCAATGTGCATCTTCGAGAATTCCAAACTTTTTTAGGTCAATAACGGCGCCGGCCACGTCCTTACGGTCATCGAGGAAGGAAAGGAATGTTATTATGACGTGCGTTGCTTACTAAAGACCGAGATCACCTCTGCGTCTCCACGTCTGTCATGGGAAGGGCTTTTTGTTAGTGGGGAGGGGAAGGGGCGCATGATATGAGTTCACTTTGGTAAGTGGAGTGATTCATGCAACCCTATTAATATCAAACCACCTATTTTCATTTGGACTAAAACAAAACACATGCCGACATCGAAGATGACGAACCATTCAGATAGTTTTCGAAGTGCGAAAATTAACGAAAGAGAAAATAAAGTGATTTGAACCAACGTGGCTTTGGAACTTGGGCCGACACTTGACGTGACGAACATTTCAATGTCTGTTGACTAAAATCGCAAAAAATGTTGTTTGTTGCATTTATCGTATCATAAATCGCCCCGTACGAAGATGAGCAGTCAAATAGACGACGACGACGACCGAATGAAAACGCGGCCTGTAAACTTTGCCTCCAAAAACTCACTCTCGCAAAAATCTAGCAAAGCGAGCGCGCGAAACTTTGCTGCTGCTGAACTACCGCACACTACCATCGTATATTTTCTTGTAAAAGAGCATTTTCATACAAATTTCGTTCATTAAAACCAACTCTAGGATATCATATTGAAGTAATCAATAATTTCTAACCCCATTCATTTCATTTATTTAGTTAACATCAAATTCATGATAATACTGAATCAACAATTTGCCGCCATAATACTCGATTTGCAGCTGCAGCTCTCCAACGTCGGTCACGCCCAACACTCGCCAGATCACGCTCCACCTGGTCCGCCCATCGTGCTCTCTGCGCTCCACGCCTTCTTGTACCAACCGGATGGTTAGCAAACACCAACTTTGCAGGGTTGTTGTCCGGCATTCTTGCAACATGCCCTGCCCACCATATCCTTCCGGCTTTGGCTACCTTCTGGATGCTGGGTTCGCCATAAAGTGCAGCGAGCTCGTGGTTCATCCTTCTCCGCCACACACCGTTCTTCTGCACGCCGCCGAAGATCGTCCTTAGCACCCGTCGCTCGAAAACTCCGAGTGCTTGTATGTCCTCCTCGAGCATCGTCCACGTCTCGTGCCCGTAGAGAACCACCGGTCTTATTAACGTCTTGTACATGGTACATTTGGTGCGGGGGTGAATCTTTTTTGACCGCAGTTTCTTCTGGAGCCCATAATAGGCACGACTTCCACTGATGATGCGCCTTCGTATTTCACGGCTCACGTTATTGTCAGCCGTTAGCAAGGAACCGAGGTAGACGAATTCTTCTACCACCTCGAAAGTGTCCCCGTCTATCGTAACATTGCTGCCAAGGCTTGTCCTGTCTCGCTCAGTCCCACCTACCAGCATGTACTTTGTCTTAGCCGCATTCACCACCAGTCCGACCTTTGCTGCTTCACGTTTCAGGCGGGTGTACTGTTCTTCCACCGTTCCAAATGTCCTAGCAATAATATCCATGTCATCCGCAAAACATACAAATTGGCTGGATTTCGTGAAGATCGTACCCCGGCTGTTGAGCCCGGCTCGTCGCATAACACCTTCCAGGGCTATGTTGAATAGTAGGCAGGAAAGTCCATCACCTTGTCGTAGTCCCCGTCGAGATTCGAATGAACTGGATAGTTCACCCGAAATCCTTACGCTGTTCTGCACACCGTCCATCGTTGCTCTTATCAGTCTAGTCAGCTTCCCGGGAAAGCTGTTCTCGTCCATAATTTTCCATAGCTCTGTGCGGTCGATACTGTCGTATGCCGCTTTGAAGTCGATGAACAGGTGATGCGTTGGGACCTGGTATTCACGGCATTTCTGGAGGATTTGCCGTACGGTGAAGATCTGGTCCGTTGTCGACCGGCCGTCGATGAAACCGGCTTGGTAACTTCCCACGAACTCATTTACTTTAGGTGAAAGACGACGGAAGATGATCTGGGATAGCACTTTGTAGGCGGCATTCAAAATGGTTATCGCTCGAAAGTTCTCACACATTAACTTGTCGCCTTTCTTGTGGATGGGACAGATTATCCCTTCCTTCCACTCCTCCGGTAGCTGTTCGGTTTCCCAGATCTTGACTACTAACTGGTGCAGACAGGTGGCCAACTTTTCCGGGCCCATCTTGATGAGTTCCGCTGCGATACCGTCCTTACCAGCCGCTTTGTTGTTTTTGAGCTGGTGGATGGCATCCTTTACTTCCCTCAGCGTGGGAGTTGGTTCGTTCCCGTCCTCTGCTGCACCAACATAGTCATTTCCTCCGCTGCCTTGGTCCTCCGTGCCTACATTCTCTTCGCCATTCAGGTGCTCGTCGAAGTGCTGCTTCCACCTTTCGATCACCTCACGTTTGTCCGTCAGGAGGCTCCCGTCCTTATCCCTGCAGATTTCGGCTTGCGGCACGTAGCCTTTGCGGGATGCGTTGAGCTTCTGGTAGAATTTGCGTGTTTCCTGTGAACGGCACAGCAGTTCCATTTCCTCGCACTCCGCTTCTTCCAGGCGGCGCTTTTTCTCCCGGAAGAGGCGGGTCTGCTGCTTCCGCTTCTGTCTGTATCGCTCCACATTCTGTCGGGTTCTAACCCCATATTGTATCTAGTATTCATGCCATACGTGAATGTTTGACAATGTATCTCATTGCGTTACGAAACACAGTTAAGGAAAAATCGATTTATTTCAATGTTTATTAAATTCAATTTTCAAGAATTACATGTCATTTAATAGTTAAATAACGGCAGATTACGATATGCCATTCGATAGCAGAAACTGATTCAATGAAAAATGCTTGTTTGAACATTTCATGAGGTCGGTCAAGACGTTCAATGTTACCCCGCTGATCAATGATACCCAGTTTTACGGTACGTCGAATTCATCAAGACTAACATAATAGTTATTTATGTAATGAGTTGCAAAAAGTTGATTTTTTCAACACGAGTCGTACATTTATCCAACGAGGCTTGCCGAGTTGGATAAATACGAAGAGTGCTGAAAAAATCGAGTTTTGCAACGAGTTCCATACAAAATTTTATGCAATGATTTTTTCATAATGCAACCCATTTGAGTTGCATAATGTCCATAATGCAACTCAAATGAGTTGCATTATGAACATTATACAACTATTTTTCATTATGCAACTCATTTCAGTTGCATTATGAACCAGTTCGGAAAAATTGGCCATTATGATACCAAAATGAGTTATATAAAATATAAATTATAATACTGAATTGCATAAAAAATATTTTTGCAACTCCGCACTATAACATCTATGTTTATACTTGCCTCTCTGGTATCGTAACGGCCTACTTTTCTTCACTACCATCATAATGCATCAAAGAGTTGCATTATGGTTCATAATGCAACTCATTTCGCTTGCATTATGAATCATAATGCGATTGTTTGATTGGAAACCAGAGTTTCCACGGTAAGAGCTTGAAATATAGTGACGATTGTGACCAAGATTGTGACGGTTATAGCACGGCTTGCTTGATTCAAATTTCGAAGGATGGAACACGTGGGCGCTCTCACTCAGCTATGGGGAAGCACGAATAAATTAATTATATTCTACCATATTTTTTTTTTGTCATTGCAAAAAATTTGTATGCAACTCGTTACAAAACTCGATTTTTACAGCACTTGTCATATTTATTTAACTCGGCAAGCCTTGTTGGATAAATGTATGACTCGTGCTGTAAAAACCTTTATTTTGCAACTCATTGCATAAATAACTATAATTTACTCAATAAGAAAAAAAAATGAATTGGGTAGGTCATTCTATTTTCTGACAAGGGTTAATTTAATCTTTAGGGGCTGATTTTTCTACACTCAGGCAATTCAACATGCGCATTTCAATAAGCTAACATTCCCGAGTAGACGAGAAAATCGAAAAAACAATAAGACATAACTCAGCGAATTATTAAGGACTAGCTGTACCCGGCAAACTTTGTCTTGCCAAGCTGTGGTGATTTGACAACTGTAGAGCTCATAACGTCACCGCACTCTAGATTGGTTTCATTTCGATCGTGTTGATTTCCTTCCCAGCTCATGAAAATCAGTAATTTTCCATTTTTTTTTTTAATTTTCTAGTTGATTTTCGTAACTTTCTGTACATATAAACACAGCCACCTTGAATACGAATCGAACCGTGCAAGAGCCATGCTGATCGGTGCAACCGTTCGTGAGTTTTGTTGCCTCAAAGGGATTTCAAACTCATTTTTATATATATAGATAATCATTAGCTATTGGTTTGTTTGACATGAAAGATAAATGATCAGATTTTTTTTAGATATTATTGGACACGAATGCCAACTTATCTGGTAAAGTATATTTAATAAAACATACAGGTATACCTCGACTTAGTGGACCCTCGATGATATAGATCCTTGATTTTATGTACTTCGATTTTATGTTCATTTTTGTAATGGTATTTTTGCCTTTCTCGTACACTAAGTGTACTGGAAAGTCTATATGTTCACTCCAAAAACGACTTTTTGATAGAAGGCCCGGAGGGTCAAGTCACATATACCAATCAACTCAGCTCGACGAATTGAGGTGATGTCTGTGTGTGTATGTGTGTGTGTGTGTGTGTGTGTGTATGTGTGTGTACAAAAAAACTCACATCACTTTTTGGCAGTAAACCTCAACCGATTTTAATGACCGACGGTTCATTCGACGCGGAATCTGGTCCCATTGTTTCCTATTGAAAATGGTTCGGATCGGTCCAGCCGTTCCGGAGTTATGGCCATTTAGGTGTTCCGGACCAGTACCCTTGGAAGGGGCCATACATAAAAATGTAACAAACACATACATGCGACACATCAAACTGCGGCATTTTCGATAACCTGATGGACAGTAAGCAAGAAAACAGTCACAGACCATATCTGAATCGGTTGTGTTCCGGAACCGGTTCCGGATGTCCCGCCGGAAGTGGCCACATATAAAAGTGAATCAAATTCATGCATGCGACACATCAAACCGCGGCATTTTCGATAACCTGATAAGCAGTTAGCAAGAAAACAGGCTCAGACCATATCTGAACCGGTATTGTTCCGGAACCCGTTTCGGATGCCCCGCCGGAAGTGGCCAAATATAAAAGTGAACCAAATCCATGCATGTGACACATCAAATTGCGGCAATTTCGATAACCTGATGAACAGTTAGCAAGAAAACAGTCTCAGACCATATCCGAACCGGTTGTGTTCCGGAACCGGTTCCGGATGTCACGCCGGAAGTGGCCACATATAAAAGTGAACCAAATTCATGCATGCGACACATCAAACTGCGGCATTTTCGATAACCTGATGAGCAGTTAGCAAGAAAACAGTCCCAGACCATATCTGCACCGGTAGTGCTTCGGAACCGGTTCCGGGTGTTCCGCCGGAAGTGGCCGTATATAAAAGTTGACAAAACTTTTGCATACGGAACATCAAATCACGGCTTTTTCGACAACTTGATGAACGGTTTATTGAGGAAGTAGGCTAATACCAAATTATGGACTGACAGTAGCGCCGAAACTAGTTCCGGGTTTTCCTCCGAAAGCGGCTAAATATAAAATTGAACCAAACCCATAGCTTTTTTGATAACCTAATAAACTTTAGCAAGCAGATAGGCTCAGACTATTTAAGAGACTATCGGTAGTGTTCCACAACCGGTTCCGGGCCGGAAGTGACACCAAACCCATGCATGCGATAGCTCAAATCACGGCTTTTTAGGTAACATGTTGAACAGTTGCAAGAAAATAGACGCAAGCCATATCAGTGTGTTACGGGACCGATTACGTTTATCCCAACAGAAATGGTCAAATGTAAAAGAGAACCAATACATGCGACATATCAATGACTTTTTCAGTAACAAGATAAACGGTTAATCAACAAATAATCTAAGACCATATTTGGGAGAACCGGTAGTGTTTCAGATCTGGTGACAAGACGAGTAACGCTTCGGAAGTGGTAAAATATAGAATGGAACTAAACCATAGCGGCGTTTTTGATAATCTGATGAACGGTCAACAAGAAAATAGTCTCAGGCCACATCTTGAGCTTGTAATAATATTTCGGAATCGGTTGCGGGTGTTCCATCGAAAGTGATTTAATACATATGAATCACAATCACGCATGCGATACATAAAATCGCGGCTTTTTCAAAAATTTGCCGAATGGTTAGCAAGAAAATAGCCTAAGATCACATGAAGTTTCGGCTTTTCAGGTAACCCGATGAACAGTTGACAAAAACATAGTCTCAGACCTTATTTGAGACAACCGCAATCGGTTGCAGGTGCCCCGCCGGAAGTGGTCAAACGCAAAATTTAACAAAACCCATGCAAGGTGCACTTCAAATAGCGGAATTATAAAGGTGTACAAAATACAGGCGATACTCAAAATAACTGGGACAGGTAAAATTTTCACTTTTCAAAAAATGTTCAACTCGCTGTAACTTTTCGAAAAGGCATCAAATATTCTCAAATTTTTACTGTAAGTTCATCAACTAGTTGTGTATCAGTGGTCAAAATTTGGAAAAGATCGGGCTATTCTATACGAAGTTATAAAGGTTCTAGAAAAAGGTATAATTATTCGATAGCCAACTTTGAGCTGTTATATCTCCGGATTCAATGAACCGAATGCAATGAAATTTTGATCATTTATGACTTATATAATGAGCTATTAATAACATTTGACTAAACTTAAAATTCTTCACACGAAAGAAAATTATAACGATTAGATAATTTTTCTAATATAACACCAATTTATCCAAAATTTCATCATCGTTTCAAAATTCGAGATAGTAATTTTGGTTCATTTAAATTCCCTCTAATTGACTTGAATATATTTATGTTTCAAAGGAAAGCAACCAAATAGATGGTATTAAATAGAAAAAGTAATGGGATGCATATGAAAAATAGATGAACTTACTAAAAAAACATAGAATAAATGAAATCGCTATAACTTTTTTTCTTATTAATAATTTCAAATTCAGTCAACTGTTTTTCAAAGTTCATTATATTAGTCATAAATGAACAAAATTTCATTGCATTCGGTTCATTGAATCCGGAGATATAACAGCTCAAATTTGGCTATCGGATAATTATAGCTTTTTCTAGAATCTTTATAATTTCGTGTAGAATGGCCCGATCATTTCCAAATTTGAAAAACTAATTGATGAACTTACAGTAAAAATTTAAGAATATTTGATGACCTTTTCGAAAATTTACAGCGAGTTGAACATTTTTTGAAATTACCTGTCCCAGTTATTTTGAATATCCCCTGTAAATGTCAAAGCGATATATCAAATTTTGGATTTTTTGATAGCATGTAAACATTGGGTAAGATTATAAGATTATATATGCAAGAGAACAAAATCGTGAACAAAGCGATCTCTTCAAATCACATCATTTCAGATTCCTGCGGTAAAAATGTATAATAGAATGGATCAACGTTTTATGAAAAAAAAAAAACTAATTGCATCAACACCTTATACAGTTTTTCAATCTTCAATCTCCTTATGCTTCTAAAATTCTTATTGCGATTGAAATTTGAATGGAAATGAAATTCAAGAATTTGAATGCATTTTTCTTGAAGGAAGGTCAAATTTTACATGAATCATGTTACCAATGATAATAAAATATAGCCTAAAGTGTGCTGAAATAAACATTGTCGAAGATCACAAAGTGATCTGTGATTGGAATAAAGTTAACTTTCTTCATGCATTAGCTGACGCTCACTCCGCTACCGTAGTGGATGGAATGGGGTCATAATGATCCCAAAACACGACTAGGATTAAGGTGGTCAAGCAGTCAACTGAGAGGTCTGATATTTTTCAGCTCTGTTTTGCTGTTGAACATTACATCGGAATATATATCATCAATAAGTTTCGAAAAACGATGATGGCTTTGTTAAAATTGTTGCTTTTCTATATGAAGTGTTTTCAGGATTCAGGAACATTTTGTCTAACGTCGACGAAAAGTTCATGAGTACATTTTCAACGAGAAAGGCACTATCACCACTAGGTGGATTAATCTGGGTTTTTTATTATCCAATCAGTTTCAATCAATTAGTAAAGAAACAGGGAAATGTGAATCAAAAGTATGCATATGAAAGTTCATCTTTGGGATATTTTCATTGCAACTTAGTATAAAAAATTTAATATAAATTCCATGTTTTGATTTAAAATTTCATTTTAATATGTATGACGCGGCTTCTCCCATCATGCTGATACTCCTAAGATTTCAGTATGTGATGAATTTTTGGGAATTGATGCGTTTGCATTATCAAAGTTACCCCAAAATGAAAATGTGATTCTTGCTCATATGAAAAATTATAAGTCATCTAACATTATTAAAATCAATATATCTTTCAATTACAACTTGTAACTGTTACACCAGTATATGTTTTAAAAATATAGAACTAGTGAATTGACTGTTACATGGAAAAGTATTAGCGAAATTTGTTGAATAACTATCAAAGTTGTGGAGCGGATCTGGTGTGATGGTTAGAACACTTGACTATCACGCCGAGGACCTGGGATCGAATCCCACTCCCGACAAACTCGCAAAATGTGAGTTCTTCCTTCGGAAGGGAAGTAAAGCGTGGGTTCCGAGACGAACTAGCCTAGGGCTAAAAATCTCGTTAATACAGATAAAAAAAAACTATCAAAGTTATGATGAGCGTTGTATGTGGGGTGATTCTCTGGTGATATATTTTACAAATCCTTTTAACGATATTTTTTTACAAAATTCTTACAAGATTTCTCATGACTTCCTCACCTAAAATTGTAAAATATTTCTGACATTTTTGTAGATGCCTTATGCTTATACAATCTTGGTGTGTACTCAGCTGATTGAATTCCAAAATTTGTAGCAAATTCCATAAAAAAGGTAACTATAATGCTTCGGCAGATTACCGACAAGGTGTATGATAAATTGTTTCCAGTGCTGTCATGGTAAAATAAGAGCTAGGTAGCCAAGGTTCCCCGATTAGGGCGCCATATCACTGGTACATTTTTATGATAAATTCCTATAGGAATATCTGAAGGAACCGCTTGAGCAATTCCTGAAGAAACTGCTGGAACAACTTCTGGAAGAATCCATAGAACAACTTTTGAAGAGATCCCTGCCGAAATTTGTGAAGTAATTCTAGGAATATAGAAGAAGTGTCTAAAGATATTTCCCAAAGTATCACTGAAGAAATTTCAGAAGGAATTTTGAACAAAATTCTAAATGGATTCTTGAAAGAATTTCTGAAAAAAAAAACAGGGATATTTTAAGAATCCATAGATTTCCTGAAGAAATTCCAGATGGAATTCGAAAGAAATTCCATAAGGAATACCTGAAGGAACATCTGGAAATCCTTGGTAGAATACCTTAAAAACTCTTGAGATTTTTTTTTGGAAAAAATATCCTGGAGTAACCTAATAAAAATGCTAAACATTTTTTAATTGGATTCCTGAAATACATACATAGAGGAATAACCGGCGGAATTCCTGATGAAATATCTGTGTGAATTTCTGCAGAAATCTCTACAAGAATGTCCTCCGGCCTTTCTGTAAGAATCCTTATAAGAATCTCTGAATCTGTAGGAAAGGAATGAAGCAATCCTTGGAGAGTTTTCTAAGACTTTCTGGAAAATAAATGTCTTGAAGGAATATCTGATGGAATGTTAAGAAATCTTGGATTTCCCTTAATAATCTCTTGACAACCAGTAATCGTATAAGATGCTGCATAAGATGATAAAGTGGAGGCCATATGCGTGCATGCCCCCATTTAGGCGCAAGTAAAATGTATGCATAACGGCTTCACTCTAACATCTTATTCGATCACTGGTTATTAACCAGTGGTTAACCAGGTATTTCTAAGGAATCCTTGGAGAAACTTCTTTAGAAAGCTTCTGTGAAAATTTTGAAGGAGTTCTGAATTTCTGGTACCTACTGATTTTGCCAACACGAGGATAATTTTGTGTTGCAAAATTAGTAAAAAAAAAAATGTGAATTATTTTCAATTTTTATGCGTCAATTTGGCTTATATTATGCATAGCGTTAATATCATTCTGTTATTTTAACAGAGCAATAATACTTAGAGATCCTCGCAAATGGACCAGGTCTAATGTGGTACGTCCACTACCCTGACTACCACTACCACTGGGCGATTTTTTGAAAGAATCCTTAGAAAAATTTGTGAAGGAACTTCCAGGGCAGTTTCTATAGGAATATCTGCAGAAAATTCCTGATAGAGATCTTACATTTTTTTTATTAAGGATCTCTGAAGGATCTTCTAAAGAAATCCCAGGATGATTTTCTGACAATTCTGAGATTCAAAAAAATCTCCGGAGTAATATCTGAAGCAAACCCCGGAAAATGATTTGGAATAAATCCTTGGAAGATCGTTTGACAGAATGCTTGAAGGAATTTCAGAAGGATTTTTCAGAAAAAAAAATCTGGAAAAGTCCCGAAAAAATAGGGGGTATTTCTGCAGAAACTCATACACAACTTTCATATTTCTCATACAAATGTTTTCATATTTCTGTGGGATCTCCACGAGATCCCAGGGGCAATCTGCACGCTATTCCAGGGGAATCTTTGGGATATTTTAAGCAGAATTTCGCCAAAATCAGTAAATGGCCCTCCGGCGAAACTGTTCCAGAATGGCCACACCGACCCCAACATCACCGGATAGTCCTCAAATAGTAAAAAATACTTTCTGTAGGCAATTTCATGAAATTTGATGTCCATATTGATGGGGTTTTGCCGATATCAATGGCCCAGAGCGTTAATGATTAATCATAAATTTAATCATGATTAATGATTAATGATTAAGGTTAATCAAAATCATTAATCATAATCAAAAAAAATCTCATTCAATCATTAATCATTAATCTTAATCACACTGTTTTTGCAATCTAACCATTAATCAGTAATTATAATCATAAGAAAAATATTAATCAATCATTCATCATCAAAAATTATTCATCATATAAAATATATGATCCAATTTAAATTGGTTCAAATGCTGCTCTAAAAAATATAATTTATGATTGTTTTTTCAAAAATCTCCCGGACAGAGTTACCTTTTACTTTTGAAACTTCAAAAACATGTTGAACAATAAATATATTTTAATCATTTCCATTTTTATGTGATTGGTTAATCATGATTAATCATGATTTTAATCAATGAGCCATTTTTAATCATTAATCATAATCTTGAATCATCCTTAAAATCGAATTAATCATTAATCATAATCAATAATCATCAAAATTGGAATTTTCATCATCAATGATGAATATGGCCGAGGCGGTAAACGCACGGGTATTCAGCATGACCATGCTGAGGGTGACGGGTTCGAGTCCCGGTCGGTCCAGGATCTTTTCGTAAAGGAAATTTCCTTGACTTCCTTGGGCATAGAGCATCTTCGTGCCTGCCACACGATATACACATGCAAAATGGTCATTGGCAGAGGAAGCTCTCAGTTAAAAACTGTGGAAGTGCTCATAGAACACTAAGCTGAGAAGCAGGCTTTGTCCCAGTGAGGACGTTACGCCAAGAAGAGGAGAGGAGAGGAGGAGGATTAATCATGATTAAAATTTTTGTTAATCATGAACGATCTGCAATGGCCATATACGGCTCCAAGGGAAACCAAGGACCGCTTTGTAGAAAACCCAACGAATAATTGTAAGGTAGAAATAATATTCTGATATGAATAGATGTACTGTACATACATAATACATATGTACATACATATTTAAGAAGTGTGCTGAAATGTCCTAACCATCTGTATCTGAACGTGTCCCTTGAAATTCTGGTATGGGTCCAAAAGGTCAATTTCGTTCACAGTCCGAAAATACATAAAATACAAAAATCTCATTCCCGAAGAGATTCAAAATCGGTCGGAATTTGACAAAATTATGCGCATTTCAATTTGTGGGTACCGTAAACTGGAGTGAAATTGATCATTCGGGTACTACATTATAATTCCATACTAGAAACTCTTAAGCGCCGTGATGATCTTAAACTTTTTACGTCATCTGGTTCGTAGATGACTAGAGATGAGTTTAGACTTCAAATTTTTTAGAATAAAGTTAGTTTTGCCTTATTTTTTTTAGGGATTTGCAATGTATTTCTCATTTAGCTGAAATCATTGCTACAAAACAATCGATTGCTAATAGTACTTCCCGTAAATTCTCTGTTTTAACATTTTTGTGGAGCCTTGGTTGGGGAATTATGTAGCTAATCAGAACATGAAATAGTTTAAAAAAAGTTTATTTTATGATGAAATAGTAATTTTTGTGATAGAAATCACGTACTTCAAATGAAATTGCCTACCTTAAGGCATTTAAGAGGAAATTTTAAAATTTAATTTTCCACTTAAAGTATTAATTTCACTAGATGTAAGATTTTAAACGCGTAATACGGTTTTAGAAGAGCAAAATTAAGCGGAGAATGAAATTTTCCTTTCAAACCGATGCTTAATTGTATACTGATCAATTTCGCCCCAAAGTGGCATTTCCAATTTTTTGATATTTGGAGTTATTTAACATAAAGTTCAAATTTGTTGAACAAAATTCTGTCACATGGTTCCATGGAGATCCACTGGGTACTGGTTTTACAGAAATTCTTTTGGCAATACTTGAATTGGCACTGATGTTATCCGCAAAAGTTGTTTTAAAGTGATCAATTTGACCCCGGATTACGGTACCCGGGTACTCTTGTCAGCCTGTCTTGGGTTTTTTTTTTTCATCGGACACATAACGATTAAGAGAGCTTGAGAAGAATCTTGAGTCGATTTACAGGGGCACTGGAGGTGAAGGTTCTCATTTCATGCTTCCGTGGGTCAGTCAACGGTAACAGAGATCTCCAGCTCGGGGTTGTGTGTTAATCTGGTAGTGCAACATGGGCATTTCTCAGCAAAATTAAGAGGGTGCGTCCCGAGCGTCTGTTTACCAAGGAGGTGTGGCTCAAACTGCCTCTGTTCTGGAATCATGCGGTGAAATATGAAGCGCTTCCCCACTGGAAGCTATACCTAAGGTGATAGCCACCCCATGATTGATAGGGAAGTTTAGGCTAATAACCTACTGTTTCTGAAACCTGCAAAAACGTTACAGAATCCGAAAGTGAAGATCCAACGACAATCTTTTCACTATGTTCAAGAATGATTCGGATCGACTCATTTGCTCACCAACGTGTTACATTGATCAAATTTCAAACCGTTGAAGGAATTTGACCCCAAATTAACAGTTCACCTTCTTGAAATTTCGCCTTCAGCCAACTTATGTAACCTCTAGATCTTCTCATCAGCAATTCGGAACATCACCAACTGACGGCCAAAGCACTAACTAGTGGGTGAGATAATTCTCCGGTCCATTGCCGCGCATCTCTCTTCCAAGGCCCGGCACCTCAAATCGTCCACTTAAACTACTACCCATTATACCCCATTGGTTCCGGCCGGAGTCCAATGCGGTTCGTCTTCTCTTTTTTGGTCATAAATCTTCACCGCAAAATGACGGCGACCACGACCACGATAAATCATGCGAATTAATAATGTTCCGTAATTGTGTGCGACACATCGGAACCAAGTCCAAGAGAGGAATCGAAAAATACCTGACCCAAACCACAACCTGCCATAGCAAGTCGAATGCCATCTTCGGCTTAGTGCAATGAGAAAATTCACAGTCGCGGCGAATTACCATCGATGTACACAACAACTGTCGACAACGAAGGGAGGCAACGAAAACGCGAAAAAAAATCCCAAAACGCCAACAATCACACGATCGTCAAAAGTGAAAACTATAGGTACACGAAAAGACCTTAAAGGTCAAAAGAAGAAGAAATACGCGGATGCACGGAGAGGAACTGCACACCAGAGCCAGTCAGTGCCGGTCGGTCGGTCGGTCGGTGGCTGGCAGTGTTACTACATCCAACGAGCAATCGAACGAGTAACGGGGACTTGAGTAAGAAGGTAGGTCTTTGCTCGTTGGGGGTTGTCGCGCAATCACAGCACCACCGATCGTTTGTACCTACAGGTCTTGTTGACGATGGCGCGGCGTGGCGGTGTTTTATTACCGCATACGGGAGCTGGGTTGCCAGGTTTAGGGTGATTTGATTGGATGGGCTGGGTGGTTGAAGGGTGATTCATGTAACATGAGGTAATTAAAAACATTTCGGCAACTTGACCTTTGGTGTTGCTCTATCTGTCCTTAGTAGTGAACAAGCAATCTAAAACAGTAAGTTTTAAACTTGTCACATTGGGATCAAAGATATTTATGATACAACAAGAATTTATTATTGTTTTGTCGATTCAAAACAACTTACTGCAAAAAAAAAATGACGTTACATCCATAAATAAGTTAAAACAACATGAAGTTGTTATAAGGTTCCTTAAGTTTTCTGGTGTGAACATAGAACTAATTTTAGGCATGATTCAATTAGTATCCCTTGTTTACTCTTGGTGTAGAAAACGCATATACATAATGCATGCATACGTTATGCATGCATAACGAACCCGAAAAAAAAAACTGTTTGGTAAAGGCTTTCAAACGGTAATACTAAGTTTACTACCTTGATTAACTTTTTAAAAACGCAATCCAAGACTTGAACATCTCTAAACGCGCGATGTATGTACAATCTTTGTCCTTTTATGTTCAAGTTGGGACAAACCTATGTTACATTGGGTGGATTGTCGCAACAAGTGTAGTATGCGATAATGTCTTTTCTGTTGCGCGATGGTTGAAATTGGATTCAGTAGTACAAATACTTAATTGTGTTTTTAGTAATTCTAGGAGGAATTTCCGGCACACATCCGGATGCCATTTCTGTCAGATATGTGGCGGTATTGTATCTGGAAACATAGCTTTTTGATTATGAAGGGCATACTTGTTTCTGGCAGATTTTATTTTTCAATTTTTTAGCGGAATCCATAATGAACGTCCTTAAGGCGAAACTGGAAGCATTTCGTCATATTTTTGGTTTTTGATTTTTTATTAAATAACGAAGATTGCTTCGGTTTTCGTGCACATGTAGAGTATGGATTTTTTTTAGGTGGAAAATGTTTTCTATTTTTGCAGAAACCATTTTTTTGTGACATTTCATTCAAAAATGGTTTCTGAAAAAACGAAAAATATTTTGTACCACAAAAAAAAAATCAGAAGTTACCTTGATCCATACTCTACATGTGCACGAAAACCGATTTTGAAAATATTGCTTCGTTATTTTATAAAAAATCAAAAACCAATAAGTGAGGAAATGCTTCCAGTTTCGCCTTAAGGGCGTTTTCTTCAATTTTTTTTCAAATACTTTTTCTGAAAATATTTTATGGATTAGTTGATAAACTCCTTCAGAAATTCATTAAAAAATCATAAATCTTCCCATGAATCTATTCCGAAAATATTCCAAAGATTCGTTAAGAAATACCCCCAGTCCCAAGGTTACCAAGGTCAGAAATGCGTCGAATGGTTCCTTAAGAATATTTTCTAGAGATTTGTTCAGCATTCGGGATTGTAGGGAATTATTCAATAATTCAGTTCACTAATTTCCACTGAAAGTTCCCATCAGAAATGTCTCGAGGGATTAATTCCTTCAGAAATTCCACCAGTGATAACATCGGAAAATCTCTCAAGGATGCTTTACAAAATTTTGCCGAAGATTCCTTTACACATATTTGCCATGGACTCTTATAGAAATTCTCCAGTAGATTCTGTTAGAATTCTTACAAATCTTTCTACAGAATATCATCTAAAGATTCACTTATAAACTTTTTATTTACAAATTCCTCCTGTGATTCCATCATTTTTTTTCAAAAATTCCTTAAGTAATCCCGTTAACAATCTTTTATAAGTTTTAATAAGAGATTTGTTCTGGCATAATCATCTAAGAATTCCACTTAAGGAGTGGAGTTTATGATTTCCTCCCACGATTTCTTCAGGAATTTCCCTGCGATATCCGTAAATATTCCTCCAGGCATTCTTAAAAGAATTTTTCCAGAAATTCTAACCGAGATACGCCAAAATGTTTCTCTCAAATTTGCCCAGAAATTCCTCCAGAATTATCTCCTGCAACTCCATCAGTAATTCAAGGATTTCTTCAAGTATTCATTCCATCAGGGGTTTCTTTAAAAATCATAGTGGCTAAGGCTATGGATCGCTAATCCGGAGACGGCGGTTTTGATTCCCGTTTTGGTTGAAACATTTTTTTTTGACTCCCTGGGCATAGTGTATCATTGTCCTTGCCTCACAATATTCAAATTCATGCAATGGCAGGTAAGGATAGCCCTTCAATTTATTAACTGTGAAAATGCTCAAAGAGCATTAAGTTGAAGAGAGGCAGGCCAAGTTCCAGTGGGAAGGTGAAGCAATAAAGAACAAAAAGTAATTCGTCCGAGGATTCCTCCTGAAATTTCTCCAAAAATACTTTCAGGAATTCTTTCACAAATTCCTACAAGGATTTATTCAGAAATAGCTCCATCGTTACCTTCATAAATAACTCTTGGTTTATCATTTATATTAATTGGAGATTATGCTCAGCACATGATAATTTCGGTCAGAAAATCTGTTTTCCTGATTTGGGAAGCGAGAAAATTATTATTCTTTTGGGATTAAAATGTGAAACATTGTAAACTGAGATTTTTTGCGGGGTTGCTGTTTTTCCATTTGGAGGAATGAAAAATTTATATCTAATCTCTAAATTTTATGCTGAATGTTTCAGGCAGTATTGCTTCTATTTTGGTGAGGGGAAGCAGACTTAATCGTATGCTTATTCAACTGCAGCTCCTTCAGAAAATTGAACGTTTTTTCTTATAATGAAAAAAAAAAATAAATTAAACCGAGTTTACCTCTCTCCACAAAAAGATGTATTTGAGAGGAATAAATAATCGCTTTATTAAATTTCTTTGCCAAGGAATTAGATTAGAAAAGAAATCATTCCAATATTGTGCATAGGTTGTGCATACTGAAGTCATTTTTACAGCACTGTTAACCAGAACTTCACAAGAAAAGTTTTCTCACAATGGGATTACTGATAAACTTCAAATTTGGACAGATTTTTCAGTGCTCATCAATGTGTAGTAGTTTGGCAGCTGAATAGCTTGGCTGCGGCTTACATTGAATTAGCAATGCATAAGGCCGATGCAAATATTCTATTTTTATGTTCTAGACTTCTTATGGGATACAAGGGAAGGGGAGAAAACTAAATTATAAACAAAAAAAACTATTGGAAAATTGAGAATTATACCCACTATTGAAAAACATATTTTTCAACTATCGAATTTCTAATGAAATTCGAGTCATGCGCTGCCATTTTTTTTCTCGCCCCTTCAATGTTTTGAGATCTTTTAAAGTGGGGGGTGACATAAATCAAATAATATATTTGCATCGGCCTAATGTGATGGAATTATATGTTATATATTGGTGAGCTCGTTCCATCCTATTGTTCTATTGCGGAACTAGAATTGGATACTCATATTATGCTCATAATGGAAAATTTGAGCAAGAATGCTTATTGTAACGACAATAGTAAAGATATTATTGTAAGGGATAATAGGTCATATTCCTCTAGTCAGGGGGATTAAGGAAATCTAGCTACTGGAATCCCAATGTAGCTTTTGCGGATTAGGGGAAGAAAGGTTCTAAAGCGTTTCCGTTGGCTTTAAAACCGTGATAATTTTGAGAAGGGCTTATACTACACAGTTTCAGACAGAAAACACCCCGAACTTTACTTGTTTACCAACAAAGATACCCAACAAGGAATAAAAAAAAAGATGAGCAGTAGGTCTAGATATTTCAACCTATGCATCTGTTTTTAGGGATTTTCGAGTCTAGGAACCGCTGTGCAATTGACATTTTCCGAAAGATTTTTTAGTCATTAGCATTTATTGCAGAATTGTCTCAATATTCGAGGACCATCATACGAAGCGGTGAACCGGCTTAGTGCCGGGGTTATTCCGGATCTCCTTAGGGTCATCAGGCATTTGGGTCAAAATTTTCCTTTCCTAGCCAAAACCTCAACAATATTTTAGCACTAAGTCGATTTGAAATTTGAGATACAGATTCAAAATTTATATTCGTGGAATACTATAGATTTAAACGTTCTTAGAGTAACCTTTCACGTTGATGTAACTTTTATAAATTCAATTATTATTTGAAAATTAAAGCCTATTAATTGAGGAGGTAAGAAATGAGTAAATAAGGTTTGAAGTTTTTACCAATTTTTCATCCCATGCCTAATGTATCAGAAATTCTATCAAACTTATTAAAAGAAAATCGGATTAAGTACTGTTCCTTTTGATTCATCTAAGAATTTGCATGCATTGACAGATGCGCATTTCGACCTCAACTGTAAGATCGCCTTCGGTGTCTCGTACTTGATACGAGTCGAGCCATGTCAAGTACGAGATGCCGGAGACGAAGTGATGCCGAGTTCTCTATGTGGCCATAGAATTTCTTGCAATGTTTCTTATGGAGGTTGTTCTTCTCCCAAAATAATTAAGAAAAACGTGTTCAACGTTCCACAAATGGATTCAGGAGATGCAATACAAGCTGTTGAAAAATAGGCCTGAGGAGTTAAAGGATGCAAATTTTTTATCATTAAAAGCCCGGGACGTGACTTATTTAAGTTGCTCGTTCTCAGTAACTAAGGCATGCAATTGCAATCCATTTAAAGCTACTTCAAGGGGAAGAGTTTTACTGAAAGGCGCTACATCGGGGATCCCTTCTTGACCCTTCCACTTTTTATGCGGGGTGGGGTGACATACATCATATTTTTAACTGAACTTGATTATTTCGACGTAAATACAAACGAAGATTATAGTTTTTTGGTGATGTTGGCCTTTTCCTAGGATGTTCCGAGAACCTGGCACCCCGGGGAAGTGACGTCTATACGATTGGCTCTGAAACCTAGCTTGCGACACTTCAAACTTCATGATTTTCCAAAACAAAGTCATAAGAGTACATTATGATGATTTTTAGAGACCGTGGTCACTTCCCGGGATATTCCAGAATCTTGGTTCCTTGGGCAACTAGTAATCAGGACCGCCAGGAAAATGGGCACTTTTTTGAGTTATTCCGAAACCCAACTTACAACACATCAATCTTCAGGGTTTCTTAAAAGTGACTCGGGGAAAACTTCAACATTTCTGTTGACTTTTGTCACCAGCCGGGATGTTCAGGCAAACTGGTTCTCCAAGGGAAGTGACCACTTTTTGAGGTATTCTGAAACCTAGCTTGCGACACATCAATCATCATGATTTCCAAAAACAAGATTATTATTGTATATTCTGCCGAATTTTGACCGGGACCTTAGTCATTTCCGGAAATTTGGTTCTCTAGGTGACAAGAGATCAGGACTCCCAAGGAAGCACTTTTTGAATGATTCGGCTCATTTTGTTATAGCGCCGGTCTAGCGAATACGGAGTCGTGGGTTCAAATCCCACCAAAAAGCGATTTTTTCACAATTTGCCAATTATTCAATCAACATTCTGTGTCCTCTAATTTTCAAGTTTTTCCCAGTAAAAAGACTAAAAATGATTCTAAGAAGTTTGGAAACTGACGGAAATAAGAGCATTTCTATTCTGTGGGTCAATTTAATTTAATTCTAAGTAAAAGCAATGCCTTAGCTTCGCCGTGCGTAGAGTGAAATATTTTTATTGGTGAAGGAACATGTTTCTAACCTCCAAAATATGTGGACACATTATTAACCGTAGTGTGGCCAGCAAAAAAAAACACCCGTAGAAGGCCGGCAGGGTACCCGGGTACCCACGAAATGGAAATGATTATATCTCAGCGATTTTTCCACCGATTTTAAAAGTTTTTGCCTCATTCAACTCAGAAACTCATTATCTATCGAGATCATATTTGGTTGGACCGGTCCGATCACCATGGGTACCGGAAAATCCAGATTTCCGGATCCATGTTTTTATACAATACAATATACGGCATTTTCGGTAGGTTAGTAGCAATTTCGGTACCAAGCATCGTAAAATTGCTTTGGCATATTGTATCTGACCGGATTGTGCGATATTTGCCAGAAAACCGTTCGCCAGAAAACCATTCGCCAGAATGACAAACGCCAGAAAACCATTTGCCAGAATACTATTTGCCCGAAAGTACCATTTGCCAGAATGTACCAATCCCCAGAATTTAATATTAAATATTAAGTTCTGGGGATTGGTACATTCTGGCAAATGGTACTTTCGGACAAATAGAAATTTTCTCCGTTTTCTAAGAATTAATTGAAACTAAAGATGTGATTGTGAGAATTTGGTGGATATAATTCAGTCCATTTACATAAAAAAATGTCATAAGTTTCAATCGTTTACAATAATTCAATATTTTCACTGCTAGGATGATCTCTTGGTTTGTTCCGAGAAAGGACGACTAGGACTAGAACAACGAAAACAACAGGAAATGATTCACCGGTAGTTCTTGAGCAAAGAGAAAATCGATGAAGAGAAATCGATCATAGCAGATACGCCTGTATGATACTAAGCGCGAGACTTCGATGTAACTAGGCTATAAGTGCATATGTCCACAAATATCTGGTATGGTCAAAATACTGACCGAAGTCCATTAGGTCAATTTCTTGATTTTGCTTTGGCTGACCA
This sequence comes from Aedes albopictus, assembly GCF_035046485.1. Classification (NCBI taxonomy): domain Eukaryota; kingdom Metazoa; phylum Arthropoda; class Insecta; order Diptera; family Culicidae; genus Aedes; species Aedes albopictus. Next base: position 227,785,016 of record NC_085137.1, on the reverse strand, counting down.
AGCCATGTGGGAAATTACACTGTTGAAAATGCTTTCCATTAGGACGAATGTTCAATAGGTAGAATGGTGATCACGAATCGCAATTCAGTGATTATGGAACAGGAATTGGAACAGTTTCTTAAATTTGTTCGGTTTTCCAATATTTAGCTGATACTTATACAATATTAATATTGCCTTATTGTTTTACTGCAATCAACAATTTATGCCAAAAACTAGTCTTACGATGAAACTAGAAAGAACAGCCTATGTTCAAAAGAAGGCAAAATTCACTAGTTGAACATCAACGGTTTCGGTGCAAAAAACTATTTTTCTACAACGAAACTATTCTCTCTAGTTCAAATAGTGAATTTTTCCTTCTTCTGAACACAGGCTGTTCTTTCTAGTTTCATCTAGTCTGGTTTTTGGCATAAATTGTTGATTATGTTAGAATCGTAAAGCAATATTGATATTGCGGAACAAATAGTTGAATTATTGAAAAAAAAATTAACAGATCTTAAACCCGTATATTGTTCTTATATTTAAAAGAAGGAAAGATTCATGGGTAAAATTCAGTAGCTCTAACTTCAACAATTGTTTTGACAGCATAAAAGAAGAAAACGAAAAAAAAATATGGCCATTCGGTAAAATAACTTTTTGACTCAATGACATTCGACCCAATGGCCTTCAGCCGAATGAACTTACACCATTGATAGTAAGATTCTATAACAGTAGCCGGAGCGCCATTAGATAAGCCCAAATATGTTAAGCTCACATGTTACAATCACCGTGATAAGGGAATATATTGGTAAGAAATGGCGCACATAAACTAAGAAGTTCATCTAGAAAGAACAGCAGATGATTAAAAGAAGGAATAAACTGCTGGAAATATTAGAATCAATTTCCTCAAGAACAAGCTTTTTAGGCCATATATTCGGCCTAATGGTACATTCAAGCTTGTGATATTGGGGGTACTGGCTTTCGGGCAGTGACAGTCAGGCTAATGGTATAGGTAAAATCGTCACTTAAGTTATTATTTCTGTGTATTTTACTTGATGCTTCTATAAGGTTTTTGTGTATGGTATTCGATTGACTTCAGTGTGTGATCAACAATTCCGGGTAATTTTGCTGTTTGGCACCAAAATTATTATTTAAAGTGATCATGTTATTTTTATTGTCAAAAATAAGCTTTAAAATTACTTTCAATTGAAAGAAGGGAATCTTTGAAAAATGTTAGTTAAGCCAAAAATTCCATATCAGTAAAAGCTGGAAAGAATATCCTACGTGTTGAAGAAAGGAAAATCCTTCTATTGATCAAATTCCATCAAAATAATATTTGATCAATTGGATCCACATCCTGATCAACTTGTCCACAAAACAAATTTGTGGAAATGTTCTAGCTGTTGTTCGCAATAAAATATTAAATAACGTAAGAGATTTAATGTATTGTAAAGTTTGAAAGGTTTTAGTTCACATCAATTTATTGTTTCAGAGTGATTTGCCCTTCTTCAAACTATAGGCTTTTCTTTAAAAGTTACTCTAAAATTATTTAATGTTTGCTCTTACATCAGTTCCAATAATTTATTTAACTTTCACATATAAATCTGAACAAAAATAAAATTTTACATTTTTACAATCGTTATTGTGGGCTAATCGGTCCAAAACAAATAAAAAACACGATTTATTTTTTCAATAAGAATGCTTTAAATTATCATTAGATTGCGACCACTTCTGGATTGAGAACTTCGAAAATTTCTGGGAAATGGTACTTTCTGGAGAATGGTACATTCTGGCAAATGGTTTTCTGGGAAATGGTTCTTTCTGGCAAACGGTTTTCTGGGAAATGGTATTTTCTGGCAAATGTCATTCTGGCCAGTGGCATTCTGGCGAATGGTTTTCTGGCAAATATCGAACAATCATCTGACCGGCCTGGAATAATAAAAGGTGTTGACTTTGAAACTGTGATTTCGGAACACGCTTCCCGTAGGGTCATGGTTGACCATAAACATTTTAAGGTATCCTAGCCTTAACAATGTGGGTTTCAATATAGTATAAGGACATGCTCCCAAAAATATGGATTTTCCGACAACCACGGTGATTAGATCGATCTAACCAAATATTTTCCCGATAGATGATGAGTTTCTGAGTTGAATGAGCTAAAAATTTCCAAAATCGATGAAAAATTGACGGAGATATGATCATTTCAATTTCGTGGGTACCCGGGTACCCTGCCGGCCTTCCACGTAATATAAAAATGCAGGAGCCCCTCCCCCTGCTACTCCTCACTTTAAAATTCGGTCAACCCTATTCATAGATGTATATTCACGAGTTCTAAGATCTAACAGAGTTTTAACATCCTAGTCTCAATAACCATTAATATATCGAGATTTGAAATTGAAAAAGGTACCCGGGTACCCTGCCGGCCACATAAGTGTTAAAAAAATGAAAAGAGCTAAATTTTCACGTTTTCTCAAAATTTTAAAGTGCCCGTTAGCACAGGCTTAATGTTATTTTTCAAAAACATTAATCAAGTATCTCAAGAAACATGTTTCAAAGTGATCCCGTGAAAAAAAAATGGGAAAAAAATATTTTATAGTACATGAATTCAGCATAAGTATGAAAAAGTGGTTTGTGCAAAGAGTTGAAAAGTTGATTTTTTGTGATGAACATTATGGATATAAAAACACGTTTTAATATATAAGCTTGTTACCTACATGTATCGAAGAATATACTTTTAATAAAAATACAAAAATATAAACGTAGTTGTTATGATAATTATTATTTTCTCGCTATGCATAGGTGTGCTTATAATTTCTGGAACGGTCTATATTTCGACTATTTTTCGTTTTTCTGAGCGGAACTGTACAGTGTACATGACGACTCTTAAATTTGATCTGTATTTACCCAAACTTAAAAAAGAAAAACAAAAAAAAAACTTAAAATGAATCGTTTTACAACTGCGATCACACGATCTTTTCATTTCTTTCATTCTAGAAATTATAATTACGTTTTAAAGAGTTCTTGGTTTACCTTAAATTGCTAAGGCCTATCTGTCCACGTTAAATTTTGTTGGTATTCCAAACATAAAACATGCGAATGTCGTTGCTGCTCAATAATGTAATTATTTTTCTCATGCAAAGTTAACCAGAGATTAAATGGTAAGAATCTGATTATTCACGACTAAAAACTGTCACCTCAAAGAAACTTCAGTCTTCCTGAAACGATACATGTTCATATTTTGATACATCGCTGTGAATTGTGAAAATCTATAATTTCACGTCAATCTACAAATTGTCAAAACAATTAAATTTCAAAAATTTTGAGTTGTGCAAAATTAAACTGAACTGGTGATTGTGCAAAATCTTTCGATAGGAACCAGAAGTATACATTATTTGAAAAAGTCATGAATAAAAAGCGTGACCGAAAACTTATTGTAATTTTTATAAGCATCGTAAAAACAAATTTAAATAATATCAGAAAGCTTGAAATTTAAAGCTCAAAATCGACAAAATGGTCATTTACACCTCTTTGCATCTTGGCCCCTCAAAACTATTTTCTAAAAATGTATTAATTCCAATGAATCTTCCAAATATATATACCTAGTTACGCCCTGATATAATAGAACGAATTGTGGAGCGGACCTGATGTAATGGTTAGAATACGTGACTATCACGCCGGGAACCTGGAATCAAATCCCACTCCCGACAAACACACTAAAAAGTGGGTGTATCCTTCGGAAGGGTAGTAAAGCCGTGGGTCCCAAGACGAACAAGCCCCGGGCTAAAAATCTCGTTAATAGAGATAAAAAAGGATGATATAAATTTCAATTTTGTTCCATGAGATGGAAGTTCCAATCATAAATGCCATAACTTTCTAAAACTTGCACTATTTTTCAAAATTTTAGGAGTGAATGATTCTAATTGAAACACGTTTCGAAAAACACTTGCACCTGAAAGGAGTATTAAGGGTTAAGATCGAAATGCACAAAACGTACGTTTTCCTTTCTTTACTTGTCTCACTATTGGGTAGAAATAACTTTGTGATGAATTGGGATTATCTTTCGGGATCAGATAAAAACTGTCCACTCATAATCATTTCACTTAACTTGCCTAATGAATCAATATGAGTGAAAAAGGGGTACATTTCGATTGATTTCTGACTTCGATATCTTCGAGTTTACATCGCCATTTAGATGCTTTGTTATGAGTACGGATCTAGAGACCTCAATAATATTATGAAATATGTCTGAAACCTGGAAAGTCCATTTCATCACAAGTGTATAATTCACCGTAATCATACTTGTCACCCAATTTTCTCAAACCATCGTGCCAAAAGATTGCCCAATTTTGCAGCATCCGTTTAAATTCCGACTCAAATTACCCAATCTGGCAACACTACCTGCATCGCTTCCCAACAGCAAAAAAAAAGCCATTTCACCATTTCACTTTATTCGCGCGCTTCTCCAATAGCGGATCTTGTCAAGCACAGCGAGCCTCACTAGTGCCAGTGTCGCATATAAAACATAGGTATATTTAAGTTTTTTTTTATTCACCGTCATCCTCGTCATCATCATCATCACCATCATCATTGGCGCTGTCTTCTTCCCACTAGGCCTTTTATAGTTGATGGTAGTTAAGTTCCGCAAAGCGCATAGCCGCGCGGAATAAATTTCGGTTTCATTTGAACAACCGATTGGTGATGTCTCTCCCTGTCCCGCCACTTCTTATCCGGAAGGACCGGTTTTGGACCCCCATTGACTGCGCAGGTAGCACTTTTGAAAAAGGAGAAAGTACTTGGACCGGCCTCTCGCCTTTCCCCCCCCCCCCCACCCCTTTTCCACAACAGGCCGTCGCATTCCCGAGTATTGCCCACTACTCACCGGTCTAAAAGGAGGCGGCTGCAGGAATCCTTGCGACAGCACACCTGTCACCAGAACACCCACGAACAGGATCAACCGTCTCATGATGGTTGGTAGCTGTATGCACTTTACACTGAATCGAGTTGTAACTGATTAGATTTGCTTTGAAGTATGTACGACGCACTTGGACTTAAAAGCCTCAGCACTTGGAAGGTTTTCGTATCCTTGTAGATCTTGCAAGGTTTCACTTCACTAAAAGCATATCTTCCATTCAATATTACATCCGGGATGCACTTCGGCTGATCTGTCAAATTTCCTCACCACAAACAAAAATCACTTGTCACGTTTTTATTGCCTTTCGCTTAATTCACCTTTTATCACCAGTTACTTCAAACACGATCGGGCAATTTCACGCTTTCCTTCATCTGCCTATCAAAAGGCATCACCAATTCACGCGAGGTTTTGCGAAATTCCACCTTCGCCGATGCTACCGAACCCACCGACACACACGTTGCTGTCGGTTGATGCTCCGAGGAAAATGTTCCCTTGATTGTGCGAAAAATCAGCAGCAGCAAAAAAAAACGACAAACCCTGCTCTGTTCAACGATGATCAACGCGCAGTTCAGACTGTTCAAAAACCCAAACGCCGAAGGCCCGGCTTGGACGACTTTTTTCGTGTTACCGCTCGTAGCAAAGTTCCCACCAGAACTGACGGCCCCGTTCAATGCTGTAATGCTAAAAAGTCTTTCTCTTTTCGAATTTGCCTTCCGTCGTCGTCGTCGTCGTCGCGTGGACTCTCCGAACATCGAGACAACGCCGTGCTGCTGCCGCCGTCTTTCCCTTCGAGTGCATGCTATACTACCCATGAAGTCGCGGCTCGTGGGAGAGTAGCTATAGCTGCGCTGCGCAAACCATTCGGATGGGGGAGCTTTTTTCTGCCAGCTTGGGTCCATTCACAAACGACGAGGTTAGTAACTTGAGCCGAGCCGAGCCTCTCTTGCTCAGAGCCTGAAGGATTTGGGGTCTCTACTCTCGATTGGGTCTCAAGAGGCATTACTATAGTAGTGGCGATCGTATACTCACTCACTTTTGGAGAGCTGCAATTGCGCCCGATTGATGGATTCGATGGATATGACGGTGAGAGTCATTTTGCGAGGCGCTTGTCGAGGTGTCTTGTGTTATGCAGTTTGCACAATTGTATTTTTTGCTCCGTTCGTGTTGTCTGATAGCAGTTGTGGCCGTTGAGCTTGAGAAAAAGAGCGGTAAAATCGAATGAGCTGCCTATTGAGGCAAGTTGAAGGGATTGTAGTGCAGGCAAATGATAGTACTTATCAGTTAAACAATTGAAACTTAGGACGTACATATAATGAATGATACTTATATTGAGGTCATGCGGAAATCGATTGGATCTCCCAAGCAATCAAAGACACAGTTGGGGTTTTACCATTTGCAATACATCCTTGATAGGAATAATGTTAATTCGCGTACTGTCGGTATATGAAAAATTTGAAATTTTTCTGTCAAATATTTATAGAATTTTTGGGATATTAACTAGTTAAAATACTTAATTTAATATGTAATAGATTGTTGGTGAGTCTGACAAGGTAAAGGCTGGGTAATAGATCCCATTAAGGCGAAACTGGATCCATTTCCTCACTTTTTGGTTTTTGATTTTTTATAAAATAACGAAGCAATGTTTTCAAAATTGGTTTTCGTACACATGTAAAGTATAGTTCAAGGTATTTAAAAAGAAATTTCACAAAAAATGGTTTCTGCAAAAATGGAAAACTTTTTCCACCACAAAACATCAGTAGATACCTTGATCCATACTCTACATGTGTACGAAAACCTATTTTGAAAATATTGCTTCGTTATTTTATAAAAAAATCAAAAACCAAAAAAATGAGCAAATGCTTCCAGTTTTGCCTTAAGATCATTAGCCTCTGCCCAGCAACTCCTATCTCTACCTCCGCGTGACAACGGCCGGGCCTCGAGCAACCTTAGGAAAGATCGGGTAACCAACCCCGGTGGGAACTTTGGCCGAAGGATGACAGGAAGGGGGATTGCTTCTGATCCCTATGTTAGGGGTGGTTGATCGACGTTCGAGTGCCAGTGAAGGGTTCTAAACTGCAGACTGGGGTGTGCGTAAATTAAAAAAGTGTAAAAATGGGGAATTTTGTGCATAAATTAAGTTAGGGCTTAATGAGGAAACTTAGTTCGCGAAGACAGGTCTTGCTTTTGGGCATTTGAGATGGAAATAAGGAAGTTTCCAGGAAGCTCCCAGAGATCCTAATAGGAGGATATTCTAAGGGGCTTTAGGGGTGTTTTAAGGGATTTCAGGAGACTTTTGTAAGGGCGTTTCGTGAGGTTGTCGTTGGCGCTAAAGTTTAATTACGGGGTTACAGGGGATATCAAGATATCTCAGGGACGTTTCAGGCATTTTCCTAGTGGATTAGAATTTCGAAATACAAGATAACGGGGTTTTGTTGACCGTTTTTGTCCTTCATTCTATTCTAAACTTTTGTTTTCTTTGGCAGTTCGCCTTCTTGTTCATAGTTATTGCTGGACATATTTACAGGTTAAAATAGAACACGTAACACAAGAATAAAAGTTAGGACATGGTTTCAGGGGGTACCATGAGGACTCAGGGGCGTTTCAGGGAGTCTTCAATACGTCTCAGAGGGGATTCAGAAACACTTTGAAATATCTCTGGGGATTCCAGGGAAATTCCACAGGGCCGCATGAGTGTTTAAGGGGGTCTCAAGGGGGTTCCATGGGCCTTTGGGACGATTCAAAGAGTTTCAGGAATTTCAGAAAGTATGGTACCCACTTGAAATCCCTCTAAAATCTCCAGGTTTGGCCCCGAAACCCTTTGGGGCCGTTTATTGACCACGTAGACTTTTTGGGGGGAGGGGAGGGGTCTGACTAAAGTCTACGCTCCATACAAATTTCAAAATTTTTGTATGGACAAAAGTCTACGAGAGGGGAGGGGGGGTCTGAGATGACCAAAGTTTGGTCTACGTGGTTTATGAACAGCCACTTTGGGTCCTCCTTAAAACTCCTCTGGGGTATCCTGCTTATGGTATCCTCTGAAACCCTCCAGGAGCCCTTTGATGCACCCCTGAGATCTCCTGTTATCCCGTTGATACCTCTGATGAGGAAGTTTTGGAATGTTTATTCAGTACACACTTCCCCGGATGTGTGGATATTACATCTTCGGATGAACCTGATGTCTTTTCTTGTAGTTATGATTCTTTAGCTTCGGCTCGGAGTATCGTAACTTTAGAATCGATTGAATGGGAACTTAACAGCTTTGCTTCTTTCAAATCTCCTGGGGCAGATGGGATTTATCCTATTTTGCTTCAGAAGGGATATGATCATTTGAAACAAGCTGAAGTCTTCGTTTGATACCCCCTTCTTGGTGTTGCACTTCTCCACTTCGTGTCCCTTCGAAAACCGTTTGTTTGTATCGTTACAGGTTGTTTGTCCACTCTACGTTTGACTAGCAGCAACTACACCACCCGATGCTGCTGAGAGTCAACGATAAGCCCCATCATCCCATCCCTTCCTAAAACACTATTGTTCTCCCTAACCTCGACCAAACCGCGAGTTTTACGGTTCCCCAAAACTAACCTAGCAAATAAGTCAAAAGTATGAAATTGTAAAAAATCAAATGAATTCGGCTCCGTTATGCCAAATGGCGCATGAGCCTCAAATAAATGATTAAGTAAAAAAAAAATTCAAACATGTTTGCAGTTTTGCTCAGGGTATATTCTCAAATCCTGGCGGGATATTACTGTAAAGTTTATTCCGAAAACGGGTTGTGCGTCGTATGAAGAAGCAAAGAGCTTCAGACCTATCAGTTTGACCACTTTTCTTCTGAACTGCTTAGAACGCATTGTCGATCATCACATCCGTGATGTTCATCTGGCCAATGTGCCTCCTGGTAACATGCTTACCAATCTGGAAAGTCCACTGTGACTCTTTTACACAACGTTGTTTACGATATCGACAAGGCATTCGCTCAAAAGCAATCCGGCTTGGGTGTTTTCTAAGATATCGATGGTGCCTTTGACAACGTGCCTATCGATGCCATATTGGAAGCCGCACGAGGTCATGGTATATCTCCAAAGATTTCCAATTGGATTCACCAAATACTCAAAAACCGACATTTTTTCTCGACATTGCGTTAAGCGGCGATTAGGAAATTGAGTGTTTGTGGATGCCCCCAAAGGGGAGTCTTGCCACCGCTTTTGTGAAATTTCATAGCAGATACGTTATTGAGGCAACTGAATAATAGCGGTTTCCCTACTTATGGTTTTGCCGACAACTACCTAGCATTGTTAGTTGGTTTGTGTATTACCACCCTTTGTGACCTGATACAAAGCGCTCTTCAGGTAGTTGAGGGTGGGTGTCGCCAATATAAGCTTTCGGTAAATCCGAGTAAAACATCTGTTATTCTTTTTACGCTAAGGCAAAACCGTAATGGCGTTCGAACCTTGCGTCTCTTTGATTCTGAAATCGATGTGACTGAACAGGTAAAGTACGTTGGAGTTATTCTTGATTTCAAGCTTTCCTGGACACCTCACATTGAGTTCAGAATCAAGAAAGCTTGTATGGCCTTCAGGCAATGCCGGCGAAACTTTGGTACAACTTGGGGTCTTAAACCCAAGTATATCAAATGGATCTACACAACTGTTGTTCGTCCAATATTGGCATATGGATGTCTTGTGTGGTGGCAGAAGGGCGAAATGAGAACGATCCAATCAAAGTCAGGCCATCTCCAGATGATGTGCTTGATGGTGATGTCTGAAGCGTTCTCTTCAACTTCCACGGCAGCGCTCGAAGCTCTCTTTGACGTTGCTCCACTACACATTCATCTCAAACAAGAAGCACTTTCTTGCACTTACCGTCTACGGGTACTCGGTCTACTAGAGGGAGCTCCTGTGAACCGAACATCAACACACACCTCGTTATTACCTTCCCGGGAAGAGTGGAAATCTAGATATCTAGAAAGAAGTATTTCAGACGGCATCGTATGTTACACTGATGGCTCCCTTCTCGAAGGTCGAGCAGGTGCTGGTGTTTATTCTCGTGAGCTAAGACTGTATCAGTCTCACTCACTTGGTAGACACTGCACCGTTTTTCAGGCCGAAATTTTTGCTCTTATGTGCGGAGTACAATCAGCACTTCAACAGCACGTAATGAGCAAAGTAATATACTTCTGTTCAGATAGTCAGGCTGCTATTGAAGCACTTGCTTCGGCCAACTCCAGGTCGATGATAGTTATCGCTTGTCGAACTCAAATCGAGGAGCTAAATTCAGCAAACGCTGTTCACCTTGTATGGGTACCTGGCCATTCTTCCATCGCTGGAAATGAATTGGCTGATGAGTTAGCTCGCACTGGAGCATCACATGACTTCATTGGCCCTGAGCCAGCTATTCCGTTATTTCAGTGTCGTACTGAGCCATCTCCAAGGGTGGCGAAGTATCTTACAAATCTGTCAAAGCAGAATTGCAGAACTCTGGTCGAAACATTGACTGGCCACTACCGACTTAGCTATCACATGGCGAATATTCAGCAAGCTGATTCATTTGCATGTGATAGCTGTGAATCCGATTATGGAGCTTCGTATCATTTGATATGTAACTGTCCTGTTTTTGCGTCACTGCGTTTTAGAGTATTCGGAAAACACTTATTAAGTGAAACTGACTTCAGAAACCTGAATCTTCAGGATATTCTGTTGTTCTTAACCCGCTTTTGTAAAGAGCTATAGCATAGCATAGCATAGCATAGCATAGCATGAATACTTGCACAAATCTTGGATGGAGTTGCAAAGTTGATATATCCATTGACATTGCTGATGTCGCTACTATCTACAATGTCATAGATTCACTCAGCTCCACACACCTGGCCAAGTCCTTGCAAGCATTTATAAATCCCTTCATCAACTTAGAAAGAGCCCAGAACTGAAGCATCTTCCAATAGATGAAAGGATGTTGAAAATAGCGAATTTTCAACTTATATGCAGTTATATAGCAAATATGTACTGAAGTAGAAGTATTTATAAATAAATAATATTGAAAAGATCTCACCAATTGTGGTGTTTGTGGTTCAAAGCCAATCATCTAATTGTCTTGATTAATGTTCTACTCTGCAAAGAACAACACAATACTGAACACTAAACACCCGCGCACCTATTGTTTGATTTTCACGCGAGACAATAGCGAACGCGATCGATTATGCTGCCATACTCACCCCTCACAGGAGCGATGCATGCACAGCAAAGAACAACACAATACTCCCGCTTTTGTAAAGAGCTATAGGTTTTTTTTGCTTTATGCGTTATTACAGTGTCCTTTTCAGGGCGCTATTTGAACCCTTTGTGGTACACTTATGCGTTAGTATCCTCTTCCAGCGTATTTTTTCCTATTTCCCTACTTGTCATTATCCTTATTTCCTTCCTTTTGCGTCAGTACATGATGAAATAGTGAGGAATTCCACGGAGTCATGTCAGTCGATCCTGAGCGACCATTTCAAAAATATCTGAAACTTTGCACAGTTTTTCATTTTCATCTAAATCGCCATTTTTCGATATTAAACCTTCATATTCACTCACGACTAACTTTTCAAAAGGGTGTATGCGAAAATAGTTCAAAAATATTCTAAAAGCTGTACAGCAAAAACGGATTGTTCGATTGTTATGAATTTTTCAGCAAAGTTAGATAACTAAATGATGATTCCTTAGAAAATATACACTGTAAAAAAATCTTTTTATACTTTAAAAAAATATGATCTCTATCACAAAAACTCAAATATCTCAAAACCCTATCTTTTTACCAACGTCAATTTTTTAGGGAAAATGGCCCATTATATCAGCTATCTACCATAAAATTTTAGTGATGGTAAACTGATAAACAAAAAAGTTATGACATTTCAAACATTTCACAATTTTTACATATAGTAACAGAAAAAATATTTTTTCTGTGTAAATCATTTCGAGAATTATATTTTGATGCAGATTTTATTGTAAAGGCTACCGCCTGAACTAAACAAGTTGTTTTCATGATATTTTTGTTTGATTATTCATAATTACTATAGTATATATTTGAAACTAAGACGCGATCCAGTGTTGTGATCAAAATATTGAGAGTGTCATACTTTTTATTGTACGTGACTGGTGAAAAAATCTCTTGATACTGTTGAAAAGCTGTTGATTATAAGAAAAATGGAATCAAACTTATTTTTAAGACAAAAGCTGTATAATGAAAGTTTTATATACGCGTATACGTCAAGTTTATCTGCAAAAAAAATTACCTCTTAGAGAACAGACTTTATGATCGGAAGAATGTGAGTAACTTCAACAACAACGAATGCATGAGAGGTACATACCACAGACAAACAGACGAATCGCCTAGAACAATTTTCGTGAAAATCCATCGCTCAGTTCACACTACCACCACCTGGTGGAAATGTTTCACGAAACACTGCGTTGTGCAATATCGTCATCAGAAGGCGCTAGTGTGGAACGTCAAACGCAAAGAAAAACGATGGGCACTCTTCTTATTATGAAAGCCACACCCAAGATTCAAAATGATCGTTAAAGGCGTGGTCAATGAAAATTTCGTCAGTGTTACGTTTGTTTGTCTGTATACATACCATGACAATGCTCACGAAAAAGCAAAAAAATACTACCGTTATGGATATTACAGATTTTATAGTATTTTTTTTCTTCAGCCAAGCAAACAACACCAAACTAGTCAGTTAAAACTAATAAGTGATTTTGTTTATTATAATCTAACGAACAACATGAACAGTCGCTTTCTCAAAGGTCTTCAACTCAAGCTTTCTTGTAGACCGTTTGATGAAAAAAAAATGTCCAAAAAGTTACGAAATCTCACCGGAAGCACCATAGATAAACCGAAAGAGACTGGTTTTACTCAAATGTCCACATTGAATACAAATTTACGCATTTGCACGTCCTTTGACAAACGAGCCATCTGTATATTATCGGTAAAGCAGGGCGCAGGAAGTTCGAAAACGACAACAACTGAGAAATTGCCAGAAGTGCTAAGTGCAGAGAGTCATGCCACCGTACCATCAGCGACATCTGTTTAAACAATTTAATCAAGCCCCTTTTCAAAAATGCTTTGAAATATTCTTCAACATCTATACCCATTTCAATATTTTTAACGTTGCAAAACAACATTCAGCAAATTAATGAATAAACGACTAATGCGTGGAGGGCGTGATAAAATCGGAACATTACTGTTGTACATATCATATCTTATATATATATATATATATATATATATATATATATATATATATATATATATATATATATATATATATATATATATATATATATATATATATATATATATATATATATATATATATATATATATATATATATATATATATATATATATATATATATATATATATATATATATATATATATATAAAAATGCAGTGGCATACGTGGGACCGCGCATAACTTGCGAAAGGATGGTCCGATTTGGGTCGTCTAAGTTTTGTTAAGTTAGTTTTCACCCAAGGAAGGTTTATGAGGCAAAAAACATGGGAAAATTAAGAGTTTTTGAAAATCGGGTTTTCATAGGTACATTTTGAACGGGGACTTTGGCTTGGCTAGGCACTTGAAACGTCAAAAAACGCAGTAAGCAAGACAAAGTTTGCCGGGGTCAGCTAGTAATACATAATAAAAACAGCTTGTTTTACTCACGCAAGGTCATTAATAATAAAATCAGCATTAAACTGCGATTTCCGGCCGAAATAATTTACACTGAAAAAAAATATTACATAATGTGAAAATTGTGAAATGTTTGACTTGTCATAACTTTTTTGTTTATTAGTTTACCATCATCAAATTATGGAAGATTGCTAATACAATGGACCGTTTTCTCTAAAAAAATACGTTGGTAAAAAGATAGGGTTTTGAGATATTTCAGTTTTTGTGACAAAAATGATATATTGTAATTTTAAAAAAGATTTTTTTCACAGTGTATATTTTCTTAGGAATCACCATTTAGTTATCTAACTTTGCTGAACAATAAAATCAGCATCAAACTGCGATTTCTGACCGAAATAATTTACACTGAAAAAAATATTTGCCAAATGTGAAATGTTTGAAATATTATAACTTTTTTGTTTATTAGTTTACCATCACCAAATTTTTATGGTAGATTGCTAATACAATGGACCATCTTCCCTAAAAAAATTACGTTGGTAAAAAGATAGGGTTTTGAGTTATTTGAGTTTTTGTGGCAAAAATTAAATTTTTTCATGTTAAAAAAGATATTTTTTCACAGTGTATATTTTCTTAGGAATCACCATTTAGTTATCTAACTTTGCTGAAAAATTCATAGCAATCGAACGAACCATTTTGGCTGTGCAGATTTTTGAATATTTTTGATCCATTTTCACATACACCCTTTTGAAAAGTTAGTCGTGATTCAAAATAAAAATTTGATATAAAAAAATGGCGATTTAGATGGAACTGAAAAACTATGCAAAGTTTCAGTTCAATAGAAAATCATGAATTAAAAAATTTCCTTAATTTTGATGCTGTTGCTTGGAATCGCTCTAGTGTATTATTTTGGTGATGGTACAAACGTCCCAAATAGAGGATAACGTGCCTCTCCAGAGCACTGGAGCCAGCCTTCTTATACCTGATACATTGAATGTTATCTTTGCGAAGCGGTTGGGCCCCAGTAGATAATAATAATAATAATAATAATAATAATAATAATAATAATAATAATAATAATAATAATAATAATAATAATAATAATAATTGAACATACCTAATAGAATTATTCTAGGAGAAAAAAAAATCTTCTGACAAAATAATTCAAGATAATTTTGAAGAAGCCAAAAGAATTAAAGAAAAGTTCGGTCCTAACTTCTGCAAATGTCTGAAAAATAATGCTTGATGAATACAAACATGAGAATATATCAATACATTCTATTTCTTTGTTAGTATTAATTATTGTTATAATTATTCGTTGGAACTGGTAGATACATTTAATTAAATTTTAAATTTGTGTGTTTGTGATATCGATAACCGATGAGAAGTAACAGATTGGCTGTCGTTGGAGAACATTATCGGAACCTGGCTCATCAAAGCAACACATTTTCGATTATTAATTACAATAATAATGAAGACTATTTAAATATGCACTTAAGCCAACAGGTAAAAAAAAATCTCATTTGAAATACCTTCTTGTCATTAATTACCCTGCCTAGAGTACCCTGGAAACAAGCGGTAAGCTCATTTTATCACTTGGGCAGGGCAATGATGACGGTAATGTTGCTGCAGAGATAGGTAATTACGTGTTGGGAGATTTTTTGACGCTTGTCGACGACGATGAGCGGTGTTTTTCGGCTGTTTTCAAATTGTGCATTGCCGAACGGGAAGAAAGCTCGGCCGATTGGTCGGTCGGTCGGTCCGGGTCTGTTGATGATGGCGCAGCGCCAAAAGCTGTTTTGCGGCAAATCGGTTTTGATGGGAAAATGGTAAATGTGTAATTTGATTACCAAACTGACCAAATAGATTATTGACGCATTCAAAGTGCAGAGGGCTTTGGGAAAAATAGCATTTCCGTTTTTTTCAGTAACTTGACTAGCGGATTAGGTGGGTATCATTACGGAATGGAATGTTGTGTTAGTTAGTTATGAGAAACAGTGTTTAAACATCGAGTACTTTTTGTATACGGAATTTTCATGCATTCCGAATAAATAACTGAGCGAAAACTTTATTACTTTTGCTTAACTCACTTTTTCTACGTTTTTCTGACGTTATGTCTTGTATTTTTTTTTTTTTTTATAAAAAGTTGAATCACCATATATTGTACAAACCCCAAGCTCTGGCAATGACCGTTTCTTCATTTGGTACATCAAAAAAGCATTCTCTAGTTACAACTCGGCTATCGTTTAAATCCGCCTTTGTCGCCTCTCGAATAGATACAAACTTAGCTAGGTATTTTATCTCCATCGAGCTCAGCTGTATCCCACCCAAAAGGTAGGTACCCAGCTCACAACCATTACTGCCGTGTCACGGCTTCCACTGTCGAATTGTCCAACAAAAGCCATCGTCACATCCTCCACACAAGGTAGCTCCACGCGACCTACCGAATGGCACTTGGTACGAGGAATTTCTATTAGTCCGGCCCGCCACGCCGCGTCAGTGGCTAGTTGTCATGCTATCCCCGCACACTCCCATCTCATTCCAATATGCCTGTTGGCGAAGCTTTCTCGCCAGTCGTCGTCGTCGTCGTCGTCGTCAGTACCGTGAGTAAGATTTGACATTTTTTTATCGCCATTGTCAGCTTACTCTCGTATGGCAACTGGTGCTCCCGCTATAAAGCTACCCTTACGACCGAGCATCGACCGTCCGTCGTCTTAGTCACACGCATCGTAAAACATCGAAGCCGCAACCGGAGATTTTTGGCACGACCAACGACAACGACGGACAAAACGTGCAATCCAAACCGTATGTAAATTGGAGGTGACAAGTCTTTCAAAGTCGCATTTCTTCTCACTTTCATTCGGTGAATGTTGATGATGTTGAATTGGCTTCTTTAGTGGTGTTGAGATAATTCCATATTCTGAATCTGCATGCCAAACTGAGCCGAAATCCAAATTTTCATCAATTTTGGTGCCCGGGAACCTATTTAAAAATCAATTTGAAATTTGTATGGGAGCAATTTGTCGAATCACCCCTCGTCGAATTTTGTACTGAGCGGAGCTGTCAAGCAGTTGCCCAGCTGTCAAAAGGTGATTTCAAAAAATCTCTTTGAAATTGATTTTAGATACCAAAATAAAGTTCTAAAAATCTGAAAAAAATCATAGCGGCTCAGAAAAAGGTGCTCTTTTGTTTAGAAATAAAAAATCATTGAATTTTTCTTAATTTAAAAACCCAATTGAGCGGGATCGGTTCTCCTGTGAGACGAAAGCGAATACCAGGGCCTAAACGAGGTTTCTTCATCTTCAACAGGTGACAACGATGATGCTGCGACCATCATCTTTTACGTATGTAGAGAGAGAGTGAATATGAGGTTTTAATTTATGTAAGTACTGCATGCATAACTAGGTTTATCTAGTCCAATGCGCCAAATGTTAAACCATTTGGCTTACAGCTTTTTAACCAAACGCCTCAGGGGTCATTCATAAAGTACGTTACGCTAGAAGGGGTAGAGGTGGTTTGTGATAGCGTGACAAGCAATGTACTAAGTATAGGAAAACTCCGTACGAAAACGGAAGGGGGAGGAGGGGGGTAAAAATTTCTCAATTTTATTGTGGCGTACTAAATGGATGTTCCCTCATGGCAGAATTCCGTTTGACCGGATGCCATATCCCTGAATGGGTAGATTGACCGAACTACAAAAAACTGCCTGTGCAGGTTTTATTTTTGTTGTTCTGGTTAATTTTCATGATAGCATTTTTATGGTGAAACCCATTTGACCGAATATCGCTTAATCAAAAACTATTTGGCTCAGTGCCAAATGGATTAATATCGTCTGGGCTAATGAGTTATCTGAACGAATTATGGTCAATTTTATGCCTGCTTACAGACACTGCCGGTGATTGTAATTGTAATTGTAATTGAGAAGCGTGTGGCTCGGGGGCTGGGGCTTGCGATGAGGAGAGGGTCAACGATGTGGGATTCGCGGGGATATCCAAGTCTCTTAGCGCCCCAAATCCGGACGGAATTCCGAGCTTGGCCTTTAAAGTAGCTATTGCAGAGGATCTTCAGGTCTGGAATGCAGAAATGCCTGAACGAGGGAGTTTTCCCAGAGGTTTGGGAACGGTAATGCCTGGTTCAATTGACAAAGGTGGGGATACCCGTCTGCATATAGACCAACAGACCCGTGCACAGAAAAGGCGACGAGGGAGAGGTTTTTCCTAATTCTGGCAAAAGGCGGAGGGGTGCCTATAGCATGAAATATCGGTAATGGGAGATGTTTAACCCCCAAAACCCATCCCTTGTGCACGGAAATTTATTACTATACAGCCAAAAACTGCAATGCCGTAACTTATATATGACTTGTGTGTTGCTTGGGTTGGGTATGCTAGATCGACACGGCGTGGCAGGGAAGGTGCTAGAAAAGATCACCCTCAACCGAATATTGAGACACTCTGAGGTGTGAGTTTGGCTTCCGGAAGATGAGGTCGACTGTGGGGCAGCAGGGATTACATTCCCGGGGCCTGACGAATCCCCCAGCTTGCGAGTCAGCCGCGTAGTCGCCGGCTAAGAATAGGACTACTTCCCCAATTCAAGGTGTCATGCGACCAGTGCCGAGAAATGAGTGATCGAGGGGTGAAAAAGATGCTCTATCGTTAACGGAACCGGGGATACCGGGAAGAAGAAGATACAACCGCAGGTCGAGGAAGTAAGGGACATCAAACCAAGACGTAAAAGAGTAGCCAAGCGCGGGAAGAGCGACGCCCTCGTCATCAAGAAGACCGAACAGTCGAAGTACTCGGACATCTTGAAGGCGATGCGAAGCGACGCCAAGCTCGTGGATATGGGAGCTGACGTGCACAGTATCAGACGTACTCGTACGGGCGAGATGAGCTGATGCGCAATAAGGACCGCAAGGGCGCCGCCTACAAAAGTTTGGCCGAAGAGATGCTTGGCGAAGGAGTAGAGGTGAGGACTCTCACACAAGAGACGCCTCTGAAGATGAAAAACCTAGACGAGGTCACCGAAGTGGAAGAGCTCGTCACGGCACTACGGCAACATTGCGAGGTGCAGGTGGCCGCCGCAGCTGTTTGGCTACGGAAGGGACAAGCAGGGGAAATCGGTGATCATCAGGCATCCAACGGGTGGTCCAAGGTACCCGGCCTTCAAGAGAGCCACAGCTGACAAATCACAGTGCAGATAACGCAGCTGAACCTGAAGCACGGTGACGCTACCCAGCAACTGTTTTGTCAGGCAGTGTCTGAGTTGGGGACGGATATCGCCATCTGAGGGGAACCATACCGAGTACCCCCCGGTAACGGCAATTGGGTCACGGATGAATCCGGATGGCGTCGCTATGGACTACGAAAAAATATCCTGTCCAGGTATTGCTGGCAACTACCTGTGAGGGCTACGTGGTTGCCAAAGTAAACAGGGTTTTCGTCTGTGCCTGTCATGCGCCTCCACGGTGGCCGATCGAGCAGTTCACGCAGATGCTGGACTGTATGACGACCGTCCTAACAGGGCGAAGGCCGGTGGTTATAGCGAGTGACTTTGATGCCTGAGCCGTGGAATAAGGAAGCCGTTTCACGAACCAGCGTGGTCAGAACCTGCTAGAGACACTGGTCATACTAGATGTCGACCTGGCTAATGTCGGTACTAAGAGTACCTTCAGTCGGAACGGTGCGGAGTCGATTATTTCCGTTACTTTTTGTAGTCCTAGCCTAACAAGTAGCTTGAACTGGAGAGTTGACGATAGCTACTCTCACAGCGATCACCTGGTGGTTCGCTACTGTGACTGTACAAACAGACGTAACACTTAGAACAAATTCCTTATCGCTCCTCATCGCTCGCCTACACTAGCACCAGCTGGTAACGATATTGCGCGAAGCACTGAGCTTCGCCATATCGTCAACAGCTGGCGCTAGTGTGAAACGTCAAACGCGAACAAAAATGATGCGTGCGCCTCTGGTTGTGAAAGTAACAACTGCGGAGATTTAAAATGTTCGTTAAAACCGTGGGCGATGGAAATTTTGTCAGTGTTACGTCTGTTTGTCTGTGCTACAGTTATCGACTACAACAACAGCAGGCAGCGGGTTGAGGATGCGGCGGCCAAGCCCTCGAGGGTGAAAGACATTCGCTCCGCCGTGAACAAATCCTACTTAGCTTAGACGGCGATGAGCTGGTAGCGGTGCTTTTGCGTGCGTGTGATTCTTTATTAGAGCGTGAGAGTCTCTATTAGGGTGCCAATACAAATCCGTGTGGTGATGCCTACGGAATCGTGACGGAAAAGGCAAGACGTGGCTCCTAAAGAAAACTTTCCAGAGATGTTGGCATGGAGGGGATCCTTGAGGGGCTCTTTCCCCGTCATGATCTTAATCCTTGACATTTTTTAGGACCGTTGAGAACGGGGACTGGCTATATAGAGAGGGTCAAGGACAGTCTTGGAAAGCGTCAATGTCAACACGAGTCGTCACGTGATTTTTACAGAAGTGCCTCTCTCAATGTCATCGAATCGAGAGACGATGACCAAGAGAGTCTACCAATATTCGCTCATTTTACGGTCATGACGAAGCATGACATGGTTGTAAACAAGGCAATTACTAGCACATCGATGGATTTTGTTATTGTTTGAATCCTTTAAATCATGAATATATGTCCTCTCTATCCACTATATACAACGACTAGCCTAAATTAGCTTGGACCAGGTGAAAATTTAAATTTCCAAACAATATGAAAGTTTTCATCATGACGCTTGATTATTGCGAAATGACATGACGAAATGCGCGAGTGCTCGTTTCGTTTTGTGACGATGAAAAGGCCTACTTGTTCATTGTCATGGGATGGTCACGAGCAGTGCTGGGAAAAATCGCGAAGTTCATTATGCGGAATCAAAACTATTCAAATCACAGCTACCCATGGTTATGAATGCAAAGCCGTCCGCTACGGTAGCCTAGTTTGTTGAATTTCATTAGAAACTTTATGTTGCTACGGTAGTTCGCTACAGTAGCTCGCTATGTCACTGTTCTAATGGAATACTCCAAACGGGTCAAACTTGGGGACACGGCTTCGGGATAAATTGGTGGAACGTTATGTAGGCTTTCGCTGAATGAATCGGTCGGGCTCCCGGAGACATGACGATAGGAGAATCGATACATAAACAGAATGATTGCGAGGGTTTTTGCTGGCAGAATCGGACGGGTAATCAGGGCGGACTTCGGTATTTGAGTGTGGGACGTGTGCGCCAAAATCGTCGGGCTTGTGGCTTCTCAGGAAATTGAGAACAAAGCTGACTGTTTTCTAAAGATTAGGTCAGAATAAAAGGACATTTAGGTATGGTTAATTTTTTTTTAGTTTGATGGTGGTAGCCTTCCTGAGGAACGGTACACCGACGGCGACGTGAGGTTTTCTCGCTGACGCCGCCGTTTGCTATGCCGTTACTTCCCGACCGATACTTCATAGCCAAAACCTTACTCCAACAGTACATCAACATGCATATACGTTATTCTTGAGAGCTTAGGGAGCCGCAAGCTTCGGATATGATGGACGACGGTTCTAATAAAGAACGTCAGTACCTACGATGAATGAATTTCATTCAAACTCATTTGGAGCTCCCGCGTTGAAGCTGCTACTGTAGCAAGTTTTTGGATCGCCTACTACATTGATTCAACAAAAATTCTCCCGGATATGAAGAGCCAGCGATACATTCATCAAATTCAAGCAAACTACTGTTACCATTCCCAGCACTGGTCACGAGTCAACAGCAGCACTGGTCACGGATAAGGAACTTACTTGCGAGGATAGCAAAATCCCTTGGCGTAGGTGAAGCCTCGGGTCCGGACGGAGTTCCAAACCTGGCCTTTAATGTAGTTGTTGCAGAGGCTATCGGGATGTTTAGGTCTCTTATGCAGAAATACCTAGACGAGAAAGTTTTCCAAGAGGTTCGGAAGAGCTTGATACTATTGCCAGAGGCGTGAAAACCACCCGTACACCCGGCGACATGCACCATAGCGGATAAAGTGCTCGAGATCATTCTCAACAGACTGTTGAGGCACACCGAGGGTATAAATGATCTTTCGAGTAACCAGTTCGGTTTTCGGAAAGGGAGATCTACCTTAGATGCCGTCTTGTTGGTTACAAAGACCGTCGGAATAGTACTCCAGCGTAAGAGAAGGGGATTACGCTACTGTGCAGTAGTGACAATGGATGTAAGAAACACATTCAATAGTTTCTGCCGACGAGTTTCTGCTATTGACCAATCCAAATTCCTGTGTGGTAGTGGTTTGTGTTCAGATTTCCCGTGTTAATCTATCTGTAAGAACTTTGTAAACATCTTTTGTTCTCACGTATATGGATAGGCTTGCATTAGGTTTCGTGAGACATTTTTTGGACAACTCAATAGGCTCTCTTTACGCTTATGCGTTTTACAGTGTCCTTTTCAGGGCACTGATTAATTCCGTTGTGGTATGAGCTATGAGCTCTCGTTGTGCTTATGCGTTCATTCCCTCTTCTAGGGCACCCCTTTCTATGTCATCACCTTTCCCTTTCTTAATTCCCATCCCTTGTCCCATTCTCCCTCAGGTAAATGATGAAATAGGCTAGTATGTATGGCGATGGCACAAATGTCCCGAATAGAGGATAACGTGCCTCTGGAGCCGGCCTTCTGATACCTGATTTTTTTTTACAGATTGTTCTTCTAATCCGAAGACACGATTCTAGAGGGTGCCCCGTGAATTTTGACAACTTTTTATTCTCACCATACAAATGTGGGTCGGTCTAGTGAATGATCATAAATCTGTCATACCTGCCCAAAGAGTTAGCTTAGTATACACGTATTTCAAGTACACGATGTCTAACATGTCGATGTAAAGAACATCAATGCATTAAGATTTCCCTGTATCTCAACAGTGTATGTAGGCAAATCAATCGTCTATTTCCATAACATCACTCAACGAAACTTAAAGTTAAAGTGATCAGCTATCAAAATGCGATAAGCACTCTTCATAGTTTACCAAACCAACAATACCGGACTCGTTGCCTTTATTATGTAGACAAATACACTTTGCGAATAAAATCTGATTTATTGCTTCGTCAACAATACCTTTAAAAAGGCCCGAACTTGTTTGCAAATATAATTCAATTATCTGTGCCTGCACATTTCTTCGCCATTCACGCGCAAACCCCAATCCAATATGACGTAAAGTTCACATCACGTAACCATCCATCCACCCAACTGATGAACCAGCTGAGAGAGCGGAGATGCCTGCATGCCTGGCCCATTGAGCGTCGTCTTCATCTCCTCTTCAAATCCAACGAAGACTGCCGGCCGCCGGACGGACGAATGGTTGGATGGTTGGATGAAGTGCGCGCGATCGTGTGCGGGGCTTGGAATGCACGTCCCGACCCAAACCCAAACTCAAACCCAACAACAGCCATCAATCCCAAAGAAGCTTGCTGCGAAATAGTTTGCCTACTCAACTACCCTTTCTACCGCTCCAGCAGCGCCGGTTATGTTGGGCTCTTGCTTCCCTCAAAGAAGAGTTGCTATTGTAGCTAAATCTCAGTTACTTACGGGTAGACCGACCAAACCGCACAACATAATGAACGGGCTCCGAGCCCCAAGACCGTCAAGCCTTTGGCTTGTGGCACACTCTTAGAAAAAATCATGTAAATTTAAGTTCACTTGGATGCACATAAAAGGAGCGGCCCGTTTGACACAAATTTACGTCTTCTATCACAAATAAAGTCGAGCTATCAATCGCTAGAGCCGAAGAGAGAGATAAAACATATGTAAGTAAAATAATGAACTGGATTCGAACTCTGGTCCGCTGATTGAGAGGCACGTACTATACCTCTCGGCTGTATCACCGAGTTGTGAGACAAACGATAAATGTAAAACTGTTTCTACCTATCTGGTCAGATAGGTTTGTTGACATCTTGTGCACCAACTCGAACTTACATGATGGATGTAAAATTGAGTCAAATTTGCCATTCAGTCATGAAATGTTTACGTATGTTAATGGTTTACGTCACGTGTAAAATCCTAATTTTTTAAGAGTGTACATGTCAATGGTTGCTCCTCCGTGATTGATCTGAGCTGGTACCAATTGCACTGGGATCTAAATGAATATGGGTTGGGATACTCCACTTATTCTCAAAGTGCAATTAAGGCAGCTCATACATTCTTGATCAATAACGGCGCCGGCCACGTCCTTATAGTCAGTTAGGAAGGGAAAGGAATGTTCTAACATTCTAGTGTGCTGGTTGTTGCTACTAAAGACCGAGATCACCTCTGCATCCCCACTACCAGCACGGATGCGATCCATGGATAGGGGTTATTTTTATAGTGTTTGTGATAGATTGTGTGGTGAATAAGGTGAATAAAGTCAAGCGGCACAGCACGCTTTGGTTGCATAACTTGTAGGCGTTATATATACTGTGCTGTGAGAAGAAGTTGGAAGGGAGGGAAACGACTTTTTTCCAATTCGTTTCTGGTTCTAGCGAAGACTATGAACATATGAATATACATTAGTTGTATATGTAGAGAAGAGAGAGCGAGAGAAAGTGGATAGAAAGATATAAAGTAGGATGAAAGGAACGGGCCAGGGATTGAACCCATGACCTTCTGCATACGAATCAGAAGCGGTAGCCACTAGACCACCAAGCCCGTTTTCTGCTCCTCCTGATAATCTAAAAATAATCTAATAAAAAGAACGTCATTTGTTATCAGGATACTTAGTATATTTTATAATTATATAAAACATGGATAAATTTTTTGATAATTTTTCCGATCAAATTGAAATCATTAATAAATATAATATATTTTCATTACATATTATGTAAACTCCAAGAATATGGTTAACCCTTCTTTCAAAATGCGGATTCTTTTAATAAATGCGGCGTAGCCTTTGGATGCGTTGTAACTGTGTCGATTCGGTTCTAGGTAATCCACACATCCGGTATAATGCAAACAGAGATGTTATCCCGTGAGCGTTAGCGAGTTCGAACAGCAAGCGATTATCCGGTAAATTGCATTCATAGTGTTTCCATCTTTTAAGTCGTTCTATCATAGATGCGTGCTTTGGTACATGGTTTCTGTTTACTTTCTTTTTACTTTTCATATTAACATTATCCCATCCACATCCTAAAACTATATGTCGTTGGACACTGCAGCAATGGTACAATAAGATGAAATTTATGTAGCTTTTACATTCTTTGTGGTAAAATTTACAATTTGTTTATGGTGCAATTTGATGATATTTATGGTGCAACTTCAATTTTTTATGGAGCAAATATGGTATAATTATGGAGCAAATGTTCATTATTTATAAATATTTTTATTATTTTTTATGGAGCAAACTTATTTGTTTATGGTGTTTTATTTAATTTTTTATTGATACAATGTTTCATTTTTAACTAGAAATTTTTTTGGTTTACCGCTACATTTTTAATTTACTATGGAACATTTATATTTATTTATGGAGAATGCTGTGCATTTTATCGGTACATTACTTAATTATTTATGGTGCATTTTTGTTTTTCTATGGTGCACTTTCGTTTATCTATGGGTGCATTAAATAGGCTGCCTGCGCTTGCTGGCATGTACCGCAGAGCTATTGGACACCATCCAGTGCCACCAGCTGTGAAGGCTCTCTTGTAGGCTTAATAAACGCGATTACCGAAGATAAGCTTATCGTCATCATCCCCAAATGTTTTACGGAGCGCTACTAAGTGATAATGCAATCACCTAAACATCCAGAACCTCAGTTTTGTGGTGAGCCCATTTCAGTTTCCTGAATCTCATCCACGCCTCCACAACTGCGATTGAGTGGGCAGTGTGAGCTGTCAATTCCACTTCTTCGATCGATTTACCATATACTTCCAGCGTAATGTCGTCAACGAAGTTTTTCCCAACTTCGACAAAAGGCTGAGGGGCGCCTAGTGTACGGGCTTGGCCACACCCACCCGGAACTTCAACTATAACGATTGTACGACATTTCCCCGAAAACCAGTCCCCCGAATGAAGTTTCCCCGAAAGTTTTTTCCCCGAATGTACCATTTCCCCGAAAAATGTTTCCCCGAATGTACCGTTTCCCCGAAAAGATTATTGCATAAGCCATTTAACATTGATCCAATGCACAACTAGAGGCATCCGGTCTTTAGGATGAAGTACGCTTAGCCAAAATATGTCAGACCGAAGTACGTTAAGCCGAATGGGTTGCGAAGCTGAAGTTCATAGGGTAGAATGGGTCAGTAGGCCGTCTTCTTAATTTTCTTCATAAACGATGTTAAAATTTGTTTTCGAAGGCCTAGAAGATGTATAAGTCCCTTGAGTGTCTTACATTCCTTGAATCTAGGGAATTCTAGGGATACTGGGATGTACTTCCATGATTTCACAATATTCTTTTAAGCTCTTCCCTTTTCTCACATAGATGATTTCTTGATGTTGATGTTATACTGTTCCTGAAGAACTGATGATCAACGCAAATAACATGTTGATAGGAAATTAGTCTTGTAGAGGATTTGAAAACCGCCATAAATCTTTCTATCTACGATTTTGGTTTTATTGTGGTTCTAAGAACTTCTTCTAGTGTATTTGACTAAACAATGTTACTTGGGAAGCGATCACTCTGCCAACATTCCATCTGAAAATTTTGCATCTTTTTATAACACGCAGTTGTTTTTAGTTGTAATATTGCATAGCTTATTGACGGTAGTAATTTATCAAACCACTGACTGTCCCATGACAGATTACCCTTCTTTGAGAAGTCGACTATTCTTTTGAGTATTGGGTTATGTATGATCAAACTGGGTTTTTTTCTTGGCTTTTAACTCAATCGTAATGATGCTCGTCCGGTGTAATGATACTTTCGACCTAATGATTGCAGCCTAACGTACTTTGGCCGGACATATTTCTGCCTAAAGATCCAGCAGCGTCTTTTTGGCTAGATTCATAACCTTTCATTTAATAAAATTTTCCTTCTTTCAAACATAGGCTGTTCTTTCAAGTTGAACTGCTCAATCAATCATCAGTAATTTAACTGCTGCTATTTTTATTATTATTTTTTTGTGACCGACTGTTCTACAGGCGTTATAGTAGAAATGTTTATCAAAGATTCTCCCTTCTTTCATCATATACTATTCTTTCCAAATATTGCCGGCGGTCTAACTACTAGTATGTTCTGTAGAAATGTCAATTCCAAATGCTACTTCGGTCGTGATTGATCCATTGAATTACAAAAAAAAACTGAAGAGTGCTTAGCTTCAAATCTGTTTGTCAAACAAATTGAATTACATTGACTTTTGTTCTAAAGCCTATTAATACACATTAAAATTGTGCTCATAGATATCCTTCGCCAGCAAGAATACTTTAAGACTTAAAGTTGAAGTCATCTGGATCATGTGTTTTACAATGACAATGAACTTCAGCAGATTACTACCACAATCACGATGACTCGTTTTAAAGGTATTATGCGTTTAAAGGGCGTTTTCATCGATTGAAAATTCAAAAATAAACAGAAAGAACAGCCTATGAATGAAAGAAGGGAAAATTATGATGAGCGTGTTCTTAATTCAGTGCCATGTCATTTTCAATCAGTACAACAGAAAAGAACGACCCATATTTAAAAAAATCAAACCTCTTTGAAGCATCATGAAGAACATTATATCTCGAAGAATTCATGGTAAGAGGGAATGCACAATATCAATGAGATGTGAAAGCTTCCATGATCTTGATATCTTTCTAAAGACTACACATCGGCACACTTTGTACTCAGGCTAACTTTCCGCTACTTCGTTTCAATGACTAGTTCAGACAATGGAATTAATCAAGAAAATGATTAAAAACCAGTACTAAAAATGGTATTATACATATTTCGGGGAAACGGTACATTCAGGGAAACGGTACATTCAGGGAATCGTTTTTCGGGGAAATAAATTTCGGGGAAACTTCATTCGGGGAACTGGTTTTCGGGGAAATGTCGTACAATCACTATAACACCGGACCCAGGATGGAACCTTGCGGGACTCCTCAGGTTATGTGAAAGCATTTCCGACCCATCTCCGGGTCATAAACTAGTACTCGATCCTAGAAGTAACTTCCAAGAATCTTGTACAGGAACCCAGGTATCCCCAGATGTAGAAGCGCATTGACAATAGCCGTGTAACTACGGGTTCATTCACAAATTTCATAACGCCAAACTTAGCCTTTCCTGACAACCACTCACCCCTTCGTAACACAATTTATATGGGGAATAAAGTAATCGCTAAGGCTATAACACCATGAAGGACATCCGCCCACCCCCTCCAGCGTTATTACATTTGTGAACAATCCCTACCGCTATTGAACGCGTTATTAACATCCAGAGCCTCTCGTTCCTTACATCCAGAATTACTATCTTGGTCTTCAACGTGACTTCAGCAGTGGCGAACACCACCCACCGTTCGTTTCGCTCTTCTTCAGAAAGTGCTCGCTGTATCCGCCTCCTAGCCTAGCGTAGGCAGGCGCGGCGCAGGTCCGCAATCGCTTGAGTCCACCAGTAAGCCGGTGGTTTCCCATTTCTAGGGTGAACTCGTCTAGACAAGATCGCATTGCATGCACGCGATAACACCGCTACCAGCTCTCTAAATACCGTTTTGTTGATGTACAGGGGATGGCCAATATGTTTGGGATAGGCAACTTTTTTTCTCCCACAAAAAATTAAACATGCTGTAACTTTTCATGGAGCGCATCAAAAAATCTCTAATTTTAACTGTTTATCAACCTATTATATTTACATCATTGGTACACATTTAGGCTCGATTGATTAATTTTTCGCGAAGTAAGAGCCGTTCGGGTAAAACACTATTATTTAGACAACTAACTTTTGGACTGTCATATCTCGGAAACCAGTGAACCGAATTGAATGATTTTTTTAACGTTTATCAACAATATATTGATATTTTAATACGACGTTATAAAATTTAATATTTTCTCACGGCAAGTTATACCGGGTTTAAATTTTTACCCATATAGAGGAAAATAAGTCAAATTTACAATACCACACAAAAATTACTAAATGTGTTCTCTCTTCAATCTAAAAAGGCTCTAGTATATCTGATTAGAGATAACTTGAGAACAGAAGTGGAAAATCTTTGGATATCAACACTAAAATTTATTGACATTGATATAAAAAACCGGATTAATCCACCTAGTGGTCATAGTGCCTTTCTCGTCGAATAAATACTCATGATCTTTCCGTCGACGTTAGCCAAAATATTCCTGAGTCCTTTATATAGAAAACCAACAATTTTAACAAAGCCAACATCGATTTGGAAAACTTATTGTTGGTACATATTCCGGTTTTATGCAGTCTTCAAAATATCCTTTGCATTTCGTTGCTTTGATCTAAAAACTAAGGAGTAGAAAAATGCCCGCTCCTTGTTTGGCGAATCAACTTAGCTGCGATTTGCTCCTCTCATTTTGGCAAAATACTGCATCATTGATCTAAATCATTGATCAACTCAAGATGTTTATAAGGAAGGTGTTAGCGTATACGCAGTAAGTGGATGCGGGGAGTGCGGCACACTGCGGGGGATGGAGTTGACAGCCGGCCAGTTTGTTTATGCTGCAGAACGCTACAGAAGCGTTGCTGCGCCGCGTCGGCAACAACATTCTCAACACGGATAACCAATGTTGACATATTTCCATGCCACTCATAAAATGAGTAATATTCCCCCAGGTTTAAAATTTGCTCGTGCCCCCACATTTTTGTTAATTATGAATATTATGGTGATTTCTTAACCAAAAGAGATTGCTTTGCCGAAAATATTGCAAAATATTTGCTTAAGTGGGTGTACGAGCTAATTTGCAATCTGTGTAAGTAGGACACACTCGATGAGTGTCATGGAGTTTGTCCGATTTTAGTGCTGAGAAAGTTAAGCGTGAATGGTTTCTGTGGGGTTGCTACGTTGCTAGGGCTGAAAGTTTTTGTTTGTCATCTCACTAGTGAAAAAAAATTAAAAACAAACTTGCCAGCTGTCGTTAGGTTTTCCAATATGGCGGATGGTGGAATCTGACATATTGGATTACCTTCCTTTTACTTACCTTGGATCAACTCTTCGCACACGGCGGGCAATGTTTCAGGCATAACAACCGTGTGCGGTAGGCCTAGCAACGCTAGTAACAAATTTAATTTGCGTCTGGTCGAAAGTCAACTAAGTCCTGGTCCTTCCTTCAGACAAGTATACATTTAACTTATAAACTTGAACTTCCAAGGTCTCCTCAATTTCCTTTTCTTTCAGCATTGATCGCGAATGAGCGAAAATGAAATATGTTGACGGACTTATTCTAGCCTTTCCTATACATGGTGGATCTGACTGGTTGGGTGGGGTCGCGGATCGCCTCAATGAAAATAATCCCACGGAAATGCATTAAACCAAATCGATCCAAAGTAATGAGGACAGCTGCCAAATGTTTCTAATTTTTCATCTGTTTTGTTTTGTAGCAAAATAATACCAACCAAATAAAAAGTTCTTTCTATATTTTAATTTCTTCATTTACAATATTCGATATTTGTCCCATTAACATTCTATTTCCCAATAATAGAACTACAAAACCCAGACATCCAGCTGGACAATTTAGTAAAACCAGAAAAATGATAGTAACGATTTGGTTACAACGTTCCAAGAATTGTTTCCCTAACATCTTACTAAAATAACCAACAAAATTATAGTAGAGTTGAATTTCCCAGTAGAAATTCAGTACGTTTTCAAACTGATTTTGGGCTCTTTCCTAGGTTCTACTACTTGTCTCTCCTCAAGTATTATGCGGCAAAAATACCAACACTCATGGCAAACATTATTCTTATCGTCAGCGTTTATTCTTTTGAATATGATTATGTACAAATTACTAGTAAAAAATAAAGTATGATATCTAAAACGTGAAACTTGATAACACGCATAGTTTGTGATTCGGAAATTGTGTCATAGAGATTTAGTCAGTTAGAGAAATATCCAATTGCGAACCCTAAATGTATCCAAGGTCATTAAATTGAAATCTGTGCGCATCAAACATTTTCAGAGACGCTTACTGCAGAGCGTTCTAATCCTTGATTTGGTCTGAGAATTCTGATGCTTCGCTCAAACGTCAAAAATGCTTGGTACCGTTGGGTTGAAATGATTTGAATCAATGATGCAGTATTTCACATCAAATGATCACAGGAGCAATAAAATGCGAATGATCGAATTTTTAGCGAAGCATTGTGTTTTTCAACGCATACTTTTTGAAAACTCAGCTTTGCAATGATGATTTTTGAAGACTGGTTTTATGTTCAACAGCAAAACAGAGCTAAAAAATATTGCAAAATGCATTGGGAATTTGATTGGGACCATTGTGACCCCATTCTATTCACTACGGCAGCGGGGTGAGCGTCAGCTAATGCATGAAGAAGGTTGAATTCATTTACAATCACAGATCACTTTGTGATCTTCGACAAAGTTTTTTTAGCACACTTTAGGCTATATTTTATGTATTATCATTGGCGGGTCCGATTCCGGTTATCTCAAATATGGTCTGAGACTATGTTCTTGTCAACTGTTCATCGGGTTACCTAAAAAGCCGAATTAATGTTATCTGAGACTATTTTCTTGCTAACCGTTTGGCAATTTTTTGAAAAAAAAAAACACGTTTTTATGTGTCGCATGCATGATTTTGGTTCACTTCTATTTGGTCACTTCCAATTGAACACCCGCAACCAATTCCGAAATACTATAACTAGTTCTAGATGTGGCCTGAGACTATTTTCCTGTTGACCGTTCATCAGATTATCAAAAACGCCGCTCTGGTTTGGTTTTCCTCTATATTTTACCACTTCCGTCGAGTTACTCGTCTCATCACCAGTTCTGGAACACTACCAGTTCTCCCAAATATGGTCTGTGATTATTTGCTGGCTAACCGTTTATCATGTTACTAAATAAGTCATTGACATGTCGCATGTATTGGTTCTCTTTACATTTGACCATTTCTGGCGGGACACCCGGAATCGGTTCCGTAACACACTGATATGACTTGCGTCGATTTTTTTCACTGTTCATGTTACCTAAAAAGCCACGATACCTCAATGCATGGGTTTGGATTGAGCCTATTTGTTTGCTGAGTTTATTAGGCTATCAAAAAAAACCGCGCTTTGCTGTTTCGCAGGGTTTTGTTCAATTTTATATTGCTCTGTGCGTTCAAGATGCAAACGGTGCCCAAATGCCCTTCAAACGCGGTAACACATGTTACCAAAGGCAACGTAGCAACCATAGCCAATATCACCGCCAACCTAGGATTCGAAAGCTCCCACTGACATCGGGTTACTTGTTAGAAAATCTTACCGCATTTGGTGCTCCCGCATTTGATATTTGCATTTTGAATGCACACAGCAATATTTAGCCGCTTTTGGAGGAAAACTCGGAACTAGTTTCGGCACTACTGGCAGTCTCTTAAGTGGTCTTAGCCTACTTTCTTGATTAGCGGCCATCAAGTTGTCGGAAATGTCGTGATTTGATGTGCCGCATGCATAAGTTTTGTTCACTTTTATATACGGCCACTTCCGGCGGGATATCCGCAACCGGTTCCGAAACACTACCGGTCCAGATATGGTCTGAGTCTTTATTAATGCCAACCTTTCTTTATCATAAAAGCCGCGCTTTGATATGTCGCATGCATGGATTTGGTTTACTTTTATATTTGGCCGCTTCCAGCGAGACAACCGAAACCGGTTTCGGAACACTACCGGTTTAGATATGGTCTGAGACTATTTTCTAGACAGCTTTCATTAGGTTATCAAAAAAGCCCCGCTTTGATATGTTGCATGCATGGATTAAATTTTTATATTTGGTTACTTCCGGCGGGACACCTGGAACCGGTTCCGGAACACAACCGGGTCAGATATGGTCTGAGACTGTTTTCTTGCTAACTGTCCATCAAGTTATCCAAAATGACGCAGTTTGATTTGTCGCATGCATAGTTTTGGATCACTTTTATATTTGGCCACTTCTAGCGGGACATCCGGAACTGGTTCCGAAACTCTACCGGTTCGGATATGGTCTGAGACTGTTTTCTTGCTAACTGTTGATCAGGTTATCAAAAATGCCGCAGTTTGATGTGTCGCATGTATGTGTTTGTTACATTTTTATGTATGACCCCTTCCAAGGGTACTGGTCCGGAACACCTAAATGGCCATAACTCCGGAACGGCTGGACCGATCCGAACCATTTTTAATAGGAAACAATGGGACCAGATTTCGCGTCGAATGAACCGTCGGTCATTAAAATCGGTTGAGGTTTACTGCCAAAAAGTGATGGGAGTTTTTGTCCACACACATACAGACACACACACGCACGCACACACACACATACACACAAACACACACACAGACATCACCTCAATTCGTCGAGCTGAATCGATTGGTATATGTGATTTGACCCTCCGGGGCTTCTATCAAAAAGTCATTTTTGGAGTGAACATATAGCCTTTCCAGTACACTTAGTGTACGAGAAAGGCAAAAATTACATTTTTTCGAAAAAAATCTAAAAAGTGTCAATCCATGATAACTTTTTTCAAAGTTTAAAATGTACATATTTATGTTTTAATAGTTTGTGAAGCTTTCACATATTGTTAGTGTACCTTCAAAATTTCATTCAATTCGGTTCACTGGTTTCCGAGATATGACAGCTCAAAAATGAGTTGTCTGAAAAACAGTGTTTTACCCAAACGGCTCTAACTTTGCGAAACATTAATCAATCGCGCCCAAATTTGTACCAATGATGCACATATAATAGGTTGACAAACAGTCAAAATTTGAGGTTTTTTGATGCACTCCATGAAAAGTTATAGCATGTTGAACTTTTTTGTGGGAGAAAAAAAAGTTGCCTATCCCAAACAAAAAAAAAAAAAACGGTGAGTCGAAAAGGAGAGCGTCCAACATAGCTCTAATCCTCACAAGTTCCTACCTCATGCTTCCACGGGTCAAGCGATGACAAAGACCGCCAGCTAAGAGTTGTGTACTTAGCTGGTAGTGCAACCTGGGCACTGTTGTCCTTCTGACTTCAGCTAGATTGAGGAGGTACGTCTCGAGCGTCTGTTCACCAAGGAGGTGCGGCTCAAACAGCGTCTGTTCTGGCATCCAGCGGCTTAGTATGAAATACTCCTCCACCGGAAGCTATACCTAAGGTGGCAGCCCCACCACGGTAGATAGGGGACCTTAGGCCAACAACCTTCTGTCTGCGAAACCCGAAAAACGTTACTGAAACCGAAAATGAAAGATTACGAACTGATTCAACGGCAACGACTTTTAGCGCGAAACAACGGACAAGAATTGGAACTTGGAATGTATTAACCCTAGCCCAGCAAGGTAAACTGGCACAACTAGCCAATGAGGCATGCCGTATGTTCGGCAATGAACACAAGAATATTTAGGCACGAAGCACTGGACTGTATGGCACGGCAGATAGAGAACAGGGATTTCGGATAGGAAGGGAAACACTTAATCACTTTAACACTTTCACTACTTTATTCTCTAACTGCATACTATTAATTTACACTTTGGATTATTTCACTTCGCGATGTTCAAGCCTCGTGAACGCTTGTAACTTGTTCACCTTTAGAATTCAACTGACTCGCTACTGGAAACGGGTCGCAGATACATACCCAACAATGTGGTGTTCCAGAACCACGTGGAAAGTTCTACGCGCGCGTAGAACCCACGCGACATGTGCGGAACAAACCATCATCACCACGCTACCTGGAGTGCGACGACGACGAGAGTCGATGATGATGATGATGACGACGGCTGTGACGGTGGGGTTCACCACTGCACTCATGACAGGATCTCACGGCACTCACTCTCTCGTTGTTAATCGCAGCTGTTCCGTCGGGTCGGGTGAGTGTGCGTGCCTCGTGACGATGCTTGGTGACGGTTCCGATGCGATGGTTGGTGTTGGTCGCGCAGCATAGCATGATGCTGCCCTCGTTGGGAGCGTATGTTCGCGAACACCGTATGAAGCTTGAGATCCTAGGACTGAGCGAAGTCCGTTGTCCGAACTTTGGAGAACACAGACTGGCGTCGGGACAAATTCTGGCCTACGAGGTGAACACGCTCCTTGCCACCGTGGAGTTGGTTTCCTGCTCAGCGCTCACGCCCACGCTGCGCTCATGAAGTGGGAACCTATTAATGAGAGGATAATTGTAGCCAGATTCAGAACCTTACCATGATCCAATGTTACGCGCCAACCGATACTGCCGAATTGCAAGATAAAGAGAACTTTTACAGTCAACTGAATGCTGTCGTGGACAAGACTCCGAAAGGTGATATCAGGAACCTCATGGGCGACTTCAACACGAAGGTTGGTTCCGACAACTCGGACTATGAGCACGTCATGGGATGCCATGCTCTCGGAGAAATGAGTGAAAACGGAGAGCTGTTTGCAGAGTTTTGTGGCAACAATGATATGGTGATTGGGGGATCGCTCTTTCCTCGTCGATCAGTGCACAAAGTGACATGGGTTAACCGTGATGGCGTCATGGAAAACCAAATCGACCACATCTGCATCAGCCGAAAATGGAGACGGAGCCTTCTTGATGTACGGAACAAACGTAGCACCGACATTGCGTCCGACCATCATCTTCTAATCGGCGAGATCCGACTGCGTATTGCTAGAATCCAGCGACAGGAGGAGAAAATCGGGCGCCGGTTCAACACACGCCGACTGGAAGACGCTGCGGTGAAAAGGTCCTTCGACGAGGAGCTAGAGAACCGTGCTGCAAATATTCCAGAAGGTGGAATCGTAGAAGATCAATGGAGCGCCATCAAGAACGCCTTCATTGCCATCCAGTAGTGGATCGCAGATGATACCTGGAGGAAGATAGAGGAGCGAAGGAACGCCAAAGCCGCGATAGAGCGAACGAAAACACGAGGAGCCAAAGCCGTAGCCCATCAGCGCTATTCGGCTCTCGAGAAGGAAGTGAAACGCTCATGTAGACGGGACAAAAGAGCGTGGGCGGACTCCCTAGCCGACGAAGGCGAGAAAGCCGCAAACACAGGCGACATCCGTCTCCTCTACGATGTCTCACGCCGCCTCAGTGGGACCAAGATGAATGCTACGATGCCCGTAAAGACACGTCTGGACAGTTACTGACCGACCCGGCTGACCAGTTGAAACGATGGTTCGAGCACTTTGGAAACCTTTTTCAAGTGTCGGTCACGCCATCAACACCTCAGCATGATCCGCCAAGGGTTCAACGCATTACCCGTGTCAACATCGAAGCTCCATTAGTTCAGGAGATAGAAACAGCCATCCGTAGCATGAAATCGAACAGGGCCCCAGGGGTACATCGCATATCAGCAGAGATGCTCAAAGCTAACCCCGTAGTATCCGCACAACTACTGCATCAATTATTCTGCAACATATGGGAAACCGCGACATTTCCGGCCGACTGAATGCAAGGCGTCTTAGTAAAGGTACCCAAAAACGGTGACCTGACTGTATGCGATAATTGGCGGGGCATCATGTTACTGTGTATCGTTCTCAAAGTCCTTTGCAAAGTGATCCTTAACCGGATACAGGAGGAAATTGAAGCAACTCTCCGACGGCAGCAAGCAGGACGATCCTGTGTGGACCATATTGTCACGCTCCGTATCATTCTGGAGCAAATCAATGAATTCCAAGAGTCTCTCTACCTGGTGTTCATTGATTACGAAAAAGCTTTCGACCGTCTCAATCACGGAAACATGTGGGAAGCCCTCAGGCGCAAGGGTGTCCCTGAGAAAATCATCGGCCTCATTAAAGCACAGTACAGAGCATTTTCGTGCAGAGTACTGCACAACGGTGCTTTGTCCGATCCCATCCGGGTCGTTGCTGGAGTGAGGCAAGGGTGTATACTATCACCACTGCTGTTCCTAATCGTAATCGACGAGATCCTGGTAGGTGCGATTGAGCGTGAACCAAATCGTGGATTGCTGTGGCAGCCCATTATTATGGAGCACCTAAATGACTTCGAACTGGCTGATGACGTTGCTCTCCTAGCTCAACGGCGCTCTGATATGCAGAGCAAGCTCGATGATCTTGACAATCGCTCCTCAGCGGCAGGTCTTACCATCAACGTCAACAAGACCAAATCGTTGGATGTAAACACGGTCAACTTTTCCAGCTTTACGGTAGCTGGGCAATCAGTGGAGAATGTTGAAAGCTTACAATATCTTGGTAGCAAAATGGCGGCCGATGGCGGCACCAAGATCGACATAGGTGCACGGATCAAGAAGGCTAGGGCTGCTTTTGCGAGTTTAAGAATGTATGGAAAAGCAACCAGATTAGTCGACGCACCAAAATCCGAATTTTTAACTCGAACGTGAAATTTGTGCTGCTATACGCCAGTGAAACCTGGCATCAATAGATGCCTGCGGTATATAATTCGTGCATGGTGGCCTCACACTTGGATCTCCAACGTAGAGCTCCATCGTCGATGTCATCAAAAGTCGATATATCGGCTATAGCGACAGAAATTCGGGAACGAAAGTGGAGGTGGATTGGCCACACTCTACGCAGGGGCGGAAACGAAATCTGCAAACAAGCGTTAGACTGGAACCCAGCAGGACATCGCAGCAGAGGCAGACCCAGAGGCTCATGGCGGCGCAGCCTCAATAACGAATTCAAGCAAGTCGACAGAAATTTGACCTGGCCACAGGTCAAGGCGATGGATGGCAATCGCCCAGGATGGAAATCTTTCAATTCGGCCCACCGTGGGTGCCCAGGACTGAAAGTTAGTAGTAGTGTATGATGTCTTCCACCTTCGAGGGCTTGACCCTGGCCTAGCCGTCTCTTCTTCTACCCGCTGCCTTCTGTTGTTGTAGCCGATACTGTAGCGAACCGCCAGGTGATCGCTGTGAGTGTATGCATCGTAAACTATCCAGTTCGAACTACTTGTTAGGTCAGGACTACAAAAAGTAACGTCGACAATCGACTCCTCACCGTTTCGACTGAAAGTACTCTTGGTGCCGCCGTTAATCAAATCCACATATAGTATTGCCAGTGACTCTAGCAGGATCTGACCACGCTGATTCGTGAAACGGCTTCCCCATTCCAAGGGCCAGGCATTAAAGTCACCGGAATATTATCACCGGCCTTCGCCCTGTCGGCACGGTCGTCATACAGTCCAACATTTGCGTGAACTGCTCGATCGACCACCGCGGAGGTGCATAACAACTACAGAAGAAGACGATAGAAGACGGTTATCACGAAGACCTCATAGGTAGTACACACCAAATCCTGGACGCGGTATTTAGCCGCCGTCCATATCGCCGCCATTTTGCCGCACCCATCCGCGACCCAATTGCCGTTGCCAGCAAGTACTCGGTATGGGGCTATGATGGCGATATCCATCCCCCCAGTCAGAAACCGCCTGACAAAGCAGTTGCTGAGCTGCATCACAGTGGTTCATGTTCAGCTGCGTTCACTTTGGCTTTCCTTGAACTATCCGTTGGGTGCCTGCTATTCATGGATTTCCCAGAACAAATCAAACCTGTGGGTTGACTTGGGTGCCTTCGGCCCTTGCAAGCTGACCTTCAGCGCTGCATCACCTGCACATCTTTCTCCTGCCAGGTCAGTTGGCATACTGAAAAGCTCACCTTCAGATTCTCTACTTTTACGGACTTATTGTCGTCCACCACAGCTAGCTGTTACAAGGCTACTTGTGTCCCTGCCGGCCCCTTTCGTAGCCAAACGACTGCGGTGGCCTTGGTTTGGTGTTCCTGCGCACCTGCTCATCAAGCGGCTTTGTTCTTCTTCCTCTTCCGCCCATGCCTTGGTTCGTCCTACTCTGTGGTTGCTGAGTACCCAATAACGGTCGCAATCTTCTTCGTTCGCCTGACCCCGGGACTGTAATCTCTGCTGCCCAGCTGGTGTCGGTCTACTGGTCTAATCTGTCTGCTGGTTTATAGAGCCTTTCTTATAGAGGAAGGCCAAATCGCTGTACGCGGTATCAGTTCTTGATACTTGCAGAGTAGTTAAAATCAGGCGTGGTGTCAACTCAGCCTGACTTCCGACGACAAAGGGAGTGGTTAGGAGCACTCGGGAAATGGCTAGCATGTTATCTTAGTGGACTCTCCAAAGCGAGTCATCGATGTTCGTTGCTGCAGGTTACGCAACTAACCTTAAGGGTGCGATGTGCACTAGCCCCTCTCTGAAGCAACTACTTTTTGGTGGTTTTGGAGAGATGAAGGATTTGGCAACCATACGAATATTGGGTCGAGGAAAGAGTAGTCCTGGCGTTCACTTTTTTTTGTAGAAGACGGCCCTAAACCCTAAACTGCCTGAACCTCCCTGTTCAGGTGTCTGTTGAGCCAATTATTTCCCAATGATTTGGAAGAAGGAACATATTGAATTTCCAGTACACATAGTGTACGGGAAAGACAAAACCGATGAATTTGAGCACTGAGTTTTTCAGGTCTCAAAAATACAATTCAAACTGTAGTGTCCGGAGGGACACTTCCGAGCACACCAGCCGAATCTTGAGCCGAATCCTGCAGCCAAACGCACGCTAACGAGGAGGAGCGATACCTTCTCGCACAAAATGCTTTACAAGACTGACGTTTCATTTCATGTTGATCGTTTGCTTTATTTTTCCGGTGGTGCATCACCGCAACTGACGCTATATGCCCTATTAATCTTTTTCTCTCTATCTATCTCAACCCCTACATTCTCCCCCTGTCCTACTCTCTAATTGTTTTAAAAATTCAAAAAGTAAGAATAAAAAACAATAAAAAATGTATGACTTTCTACCAACATTATAAACCTGCATTGAACATTACTGAAGCACAACTTATAATAAAAGTAAAAAAATCGATCATCATCATTGCATCCTCTTAATTTCCAACCAATTTGCTCGACACCTTGATTAAATCTTTTTATATTTATTTTAAACCTTGGCCACATTGGCATTGTTATGCAAATCTTTTATAAGCTTTTTGCGACCTTAGGTTAAGTTAGCTTTCCAAAATGCCCATTTGTTATTCAGATCCTTTAAAGTAAGCTTTTCATCATGATCATCATCCTCCATCATCATCATTATCAAGCTACTTATTCTTCATTCGTCATTTCTCATACTTCACCTTACATCCTGCATCCTCCATTTTACATCATTCATCAACATCATAATCATCATCATCATCCTTCATTCTTCATCCTGCGTCCTTCACCCTTCATCCTTCAACCATTATCCTGCATACTTCATTACCATTATCATAATCATCATCATCCTTCAACTTTCATCATCCTTTATCCTAATACTTCGTCCTGCATCATCATCACGACCATTCTTCATCCTTTATCCTTCATCTTACATCCTATATCCTTCATATTTCATCCAACATCTCTCCTTTATCTTTCATCTTTCATCCTACATCCTTACATCCTATCCTTCTTCCTTCGTCCTAAATCTTTCTTCCTTCATCCTATATTCTTCATCCTTCATTTTCATCATCATTATCATGCCGTATCATTCATCTTAATCATCATCATCCTTCATCCTATATCATATATACTTCATTCTTCATCCTACATCCTTCTTCCTTCATCATACATTCTTCATCCTTCATCCTACAACATAAATTCTTTATCCTTCATCTTCCATCCTACATCATATATTCTCTACCCTCTTCATCTTCCATTCACATCATCATCGCCATCATCCTGTATCCTTCATACTTCATCATCATAATCATTATCATCATCATCATCCTTAATCCTTCATCCTACATCCTATATTCTACAGCCTACACCTACATCTTTCTTCCTTCATCCTACGTTCTTCTTACTTCATCCTACATCATCTACTCTTTGTTCTTCATCTTTCATTCTTCATTCTTTATCCTTCATCCTTTGTCCTTCATCCTTTATTCTTTATCCTTCATCCTTCACCATTATCATAATCATATTCATTATCATCATTATCATCATCATTCATCCTACATCCTACATTCTTCATCCCTCATCCCAGCACATTTCATCCTACATCCTTTATACTTCATCATTCATGTTTCATCATCCTTCATCCTACATACTTCATCCTTCATCGTCATCGCCATTATTCTACATGCTTTATCCTTTATCCTTCATCTTACGTCCTATATCCTTCATACTTCATCCAACATCTTTCCTTTATCTTTCATCCTACATCCTATATCCTTCTTTCTTCATCCTTCATCTTACTTCCTTCATCCTACATACTTCTTCCTTCATCATACATTCTTCATCATCATCATCGCCATCATTCTACATCCTTTATCCTTCATCTCACATTCTGTATCCTTCATACTTCATTCAACAACTTTCCTCTATCTTTCATCCTACATCATATATCCTTCCTTCTTCATCCTACATCTATCTTCCTTCATCCTACATTTTTCATCCTTCATCATAATCATCACCATCATTCTACATCGTTTATCCTTTATCCTTCATCTTGCATCCTATATCCTTCATACTTCATCATCATAATTATTTTCATCATCATCATCATTATCATCCTTCATACCTCATCCAACATCTTTTCTTTATTTTGCATCTTTCATCCTACATCCTATATCCTTCTTTCTTCATTCTTCCTTCATCCTTCATCACCATCATTATCATCGCCATTATTCTACATCCCTTATGCTTTATCCTTCACCTCACATCCTGTATCCTTCATACTTCTTCCAACAACTTTCCTCTATCTTTCATCCTACATCATATATCCTTCTTTCTTTATCTTTAATCCTACATCATACATCCTTCTTTCTTCATCCTACATTTTTTTATCTTTCATCATCACCATCATTCCACATCCTTTATCTTTTATTCTTCATCTTACATCCTATATCATTCATACTTCATTATCATAATCATCATAATCATTATCATCATCAACATCATCCTTCATACTTCATCCAACATCTTTTCTTTATTTTTCATCTTTAATCCTACATCCTATATCCGTCTTTCTTCATCCTACATAATTCTTCCTTCATCCTACATACTTCATCCTTCATCATCATCATCATCATCGCCATCATTCTACATCCATTATTGTTCATCCCACATCCTGTATGCTTCGTACTTCATCCAACAACTTTCCTTTATCTTTAATCCTACATCATACATCCTTCTTTTTTCATCCTACATCTTTCTTCTTTCATCCTACATTTTTCATTCTCATCATCATCATCATCATTCTACATCCTTTATCCTTCATCTTCCTTTCTACATCTTCCACCCTACATTATCATCATAAACATCCTTCAACCTAAATTCACTTGACTGTCGCAGCTTACCCTCTCGGGGGAATTCGCTTTATTGTAGCAGCTTACCCTCTCGGGGGAATTCGCTTTACTGTTGCAGCTTACCCTCTCGGGGGAATTCGCTGTTAGCTTACCCTCTCGGGGGAATTCGCTTTACTGTTGCAGCTTACCCTCTCGGGGGAATTCGCTGTTAGCTTACCCTCTCGGGGGAATTCGCTTTACTGGTGCAGCTTACCCTCTCGGGGGAATTCGCTGTTAGCTTACCCTCTCGGGGGAATTCGCTTTACTGTTGCAGCTTACCCTCTCGGGGGAATTCGCTGTTAGCTTACCCTCTCGGGGGAATTCGCTTTACTGTTGCAGCTTACCCTCTCGGGGGAATTCGCTGTTAGCTTACCCTCTCGGGGGAATTCGCTTTACTGTTGCAGCTTACCCTCTCGGGGGAATTCGCTGTTAGCTTACCCTCTCGGGGGAATTCGCTTTACTGTTGCAGCTTACCCTCTCGGGGGAATTCGCTGTTAGCTTACCCTCTCGGGGGAATTCGCTTTTCTGTTGCCAATTGTTTCATTTCTGCCGCCCTTCTTCGGTAATTACAACTAATAAAGCCTTGAATCAAACTACCTACACATATACACAAGTTCACAAAAAAACATCAATGAAGGACCTTTTCTGTGTTCTTTATACATAGAATGTACCAACCCCACTCCATCCTGTTACAAACGAGTCATTCGGTCTTACCCCTACAAACCACCGAAAACTAGCACGATACTCCAAATGAAAACGAAGCTGCAAATCCTGTCATTTCCATCCACTATCCACATGCAAATTATAACAGTGGGCCAAATAATTGCCAACATCTCCTATCCAGAGAACATCCAGCGACCACTCGGTGACCGACCGCTACCAAAGTCAAGCCATGAAACCAATGCCTGAATTCGGTATGAAAAAATAAAGAAAACCGTTCACCAGCCCATCAAGCAGCAAATGACAAATAAACAATCATAGCAGGACGGAACCGCATCCCGTCACTGTCTCATCGACCAGACCAGCTCCGTCAATCAACGAACAAATCCAAACAAAACAAAAATCACCCGTACTGCACCGACTGCACCAGCCCCACACGCCGCCGGTACACACCTGCAGCTACGGAAGCCAAACACTGGATGCAGTCCACAACACAAACGGACACCCTGTCCCGCTTTCAGTCGCCGCCACTTCTCCATCTCGAGGCCACAAAACCACAACACGGGAGCTTACCTACCGGCTGTGCCATTGTAGTGTCCGGAGGGACACTTCCGAGCACACCAGCCGAATCTTGAGCCGAATCCTGCAGCCAAACGCACGCTAACGAGGAGGAGCGATACCTTCTCGCACAAAATGCTTTACAAGACTGACGTTTCATTTCATGTTGATCGTTTGCTTTATTTTTCCGGTGGTGCATCACCGCAACTGACGCTATATGCCCTATTAATCTTTTTCTCTCTATCTATCTCAACCCCTACACAAACCTTATTCTGTGTTTGGCTGAGCACTTTAACTAAAATAGTCCTGCTTCATTCCAAACATCTGCAATGGTTTGACGACCTGTTAGCATCTAACACTACTACTCTTAACAAATGGACGCATTAAATTTAAGTCCATATCGCGCAAGACAGGTAACTCATTTATTTTCCGTTCCATCAGAATGGCTCAGAGTGGATGCATATTTTGTTGCAATTTGTTTAAAAACATATTTCAAACCTCGTGGCTGGCGGTTTGCTAACATGAACGAACAGTGAACACCCGAACAGCAAACATCCTTCAACATCTTTATGACCGCCCGAGAGTAGCAGCAGATTTAATCACCGAAGCTTGCTTGTGGGGGAGGAGTGTATGTTTGGTTTGAATTGCAGATCGTTTGAAGGTAGCATGTACTCAACGGCACAGAGGCTTGAATGCATATTCGTACAGAGTCAGTTTTTTTTAACTAAACATTAAGTGAAGAAAGTGAAAGCAGTGGCACATCATAATTTAGCCTTGGATTTAGCTTATGCTTTTATATATGGTTTTTATACACCTAGGCGCAACACAAGACTATTTGATCAATCATGGACATTC
Organism: Aedes albopictus; assembly: GCF_035046485.1. Lineage (NCBI taxonomy): Eukaryota > Metazoa > Arthropoda > Insecta > Diptera > Culicidae > Aedes > Aedes albopictus. The sequence goes on along the minus strand of NC_085137.1, from coordinate 227,741,082 downwards.
AGTGTGGTGATCTTTCGGAAGGTCTCACATTCTAAATGGTGGCGTTTCTTCTTTTCCTCTGGTAGCAGTTCCATTTCCCAAATTCTAACTACCAACTGGCGCAGACAATTAACCAACTTACCCGGACCCATCCTGATGAATGCAGCTGCGATAACATTATTACAAGCATTATTGGCATAGCTAGAAGGGGGGGGGGGTCTGGAGGCCTGAAACTTTTGAAGAAACATTTTTGCAGGAGCTGCAGGGTGTATTCTTGGAGGAATTCATGGACGGATTTCTGAATAATTCTGTGGATGAAATCCTTAAAGAATTCTCGAAGATAATTGTGAATAAATTCCTGGAGAACTTTTTGGAGAATTTCCTGACTCCCGTATCTCTCTAAATTTATCTTAAAGAATTCTAATACAAATCACAGGAAGAATTCCTCTAGAGATCCTTAAAGTGATTAAAAAAATCGTCAGGTAATTCTGGAAAAGTGCTTGGGTGAAACCCTGAAAAAGATGATGGACGGATTTCTGAAATTTCTGACCGAGCCCCTGAATAAATTTTTGAAAAGATCCCGAGAGAAATTTCTGAAGGAATGACTACAGTTATTCCTGGAGCAATCCCTAAAAGATCTTCCGGAACAATCTCAGAAGGAATTCATGGAAAAAACCCTAGAGGCATTACTGCAGGTATGCCTGGAATAGACCCTGTAGGAATCCCTGGAGCAATTTCAAAAAGTATACCTGAAGTAATCCCTGGATTAATTCCTGGAGGAATCCTTAGAGCAATTATGGGAAGGAATGAAGGAAAATCTGAAGAAATCGCTTGAGAAATTCCGGGAGAAATTCCTAGACAAATTTCTGGAGGGTTCCTTGGAGGAACTTCCGGGCGAATTCCTAGATGAATCTTTGAAAGGGATTCCTGGATGAAGGCCTGCAGGAATACCTGGAGGAAACCCTGGAAGAATCCCTGGATGAATTCCAGGAGAAATTCCTGGAGGATTCTCTGCAGAAATTCTTGGATGAATTTCTGGAGCAATCCATGGAAGAATACTGAAGAAATTCCTGGAGGATTCCCTAGATGAACACTGGTAGGAATCCCTGGAAAAATCCCTGAAGCCTTTTCTGGAGGAACCTCAATTCCTGCAAAAAATCCTGAAATAATTTCTGAAGGAATCCCCGGAAGACTTCCTGTACAAATTCCTGCAGGAATTGCTGTAGGAATTTACAAGCAAATTCCTAGAGGAATTCCTGGATCAATTTCTGGAGAAATTCTTGGAGGAATTCTTGAAGAAATTTCTGGGTTAATCCCTGGAGGTATTTTTAATAGAATATTTGGAGCAGTTTCTGGAGACATGCTTGTAGGAAACCTTGAATGATTCCTGGATAAAGTCCGGGAGGAATTTCTGAAGAAATCCCTGGAGGATTTCCAGGAGGATTTCCCGATAAAATTCCTAGAGAAATTGCCGCAGTAATTTCTGAAGGAATACTTGGAGAAATTCCCGGAGGATTTTCTGAAGAAATTCCTGGAATAATTCCTGTTGGAATTCTCAAAAATATTCCTGGAGGAGTCCCTGAATGAAATCCTGGAGGAACTCCAAGAGAAATGTCTGGAAGTATTTCTAAAAGAATTCCTGGATGAATTCCTAGAGCAATCCCTAGAGGAATTCCTAATGGGATGCCTGGATGAACCACTGGAGAAATTCCAGGAGACATTCCTGAAAGAATTCCTGGTGGAATCTCTGAAGAAATTCGTAGAAAAATCTACAAAGGAATCCCTTGAGGATTTTCTTGAAGAATCACTGAACTTTAGAAAGAATCCCTGGAGGAATTCTCGTAAAAATCCCTGGAGGAAACTCTAGAGAAACCCCTGGAAAAATTCCTGGAGAAATCCATAGAGGAATTTTTGTAGGTATGCCTACAGTTAACCTTTTAGGAATCCCTGGAAGAACTTCAGAAAGTATCCCTGGATAAATTCCTGGTGGAATCATTAGACCAATTATGGGAGGAATCCCTGAAGAAATTTCTAAACAAATCGCTTGAGAAACCCCGAGAGGAATTCCTAGACAAATTTCTGATAGAATCCTTGTGGTGGAATTTCTGGACGAATTCCTAGAGGAATCCCTAGAAAAATTCTTGGATAAATCCCTGGAAGAATTCATGGAGAAATTCCTAGTGAAATTTCTGAAACCGCTACATGAATTCTTGGAGGAATTTCTGAATGGATAATTTGGGAGATTTTGTGGAGGCATACCTGGAGAAATTCCTGGTGGTATTGCCTGAGGAATTTTGGGTTAGACCTCTGAAAGCATTCTCGGAGCATTTAGTGGATAAATTCCCAGAGATATTCCTGGAAAAATCCATAGAAGAATTCATGCAGGAATACCTGGAGGAAACCCTGGAGAAATCCATGGAGGATTCCCTGCAGAAATTCCTGGATGAATTCCCGGAGCAAATCCTGGAAGAAATCTTGAAAAAATCCCTGGATGAATTTCTGTAGGATTCCCTAGAGCAATTCTGGGAGGATTTCTTGGAGAAATTTCTGAAGAAACCTCTTGAGAAACTCCTGATGGGATCCTTAGAGAAATTTTTGGAGATATTCTTGGAAGAATCCCTGGGGTAATGAATCCCTGAAGCAATTTCTGAAGGAACCTCAGAAAGAATGTCTGAAGGAACTTCTGGACAAAATCCTGCTGGAATCACTGGAGGAATTTCTGTAGAAATCCATAGAGAAATTCTTGGGATAATTCCGTGGAACAATCCCTGGAGTATCCCTGAATAAATTCCTGGTGGAATCTCTAGAGGAATCCCTGGAGAAATTCCTACAGGAATTCTCAGAAGAATATCTGGAGGAATCATTGGAGGTATTCCTGGACGAATCTCTGGAAGAATCATCTGAGGAATCCCTGGTAAATTCCTGGAAAAAATCCTGGTAGAACTTCTGGAGGAATCCGTAAAACAATGGAATCTCAGTAGGAATATTTGGAAAAGAAATTCCTGATAAATTCCTGGAGGAAAACCAGAAAGAATTCCCGAAGGAATCCCTTGGAACAATTGCTGAAGGAATTTCTGAAAAAAATTCTGTAAGAATTTCTGAAGAAATCTTTGAAGACTTGAGATTTACAAAAGAATTCCAGGATCAATTTTTGGAGAAATTCTTGAAAAAGTACCTGGGATAACTCCTGGAAGTATTCCTGGTGAAATTCCTGAAGGAGTCTCTGGAGAAAAGCCTGGATGAAATCCTGGAGGAGAGCCTGGAGGAATACTTTAAATAAGTATTACATCCCAGGAGGAAACCTGGAGAATTTCTTGGAGAAATTGCCTCAGTATTTTCTGAAGGAATTCCTGGAGGAATTCCTTAATCAATTCCTGGAGGTAGTTCTGCAAAAAAAAATCTTGGGGTATTTCTGGTGGAATTCTTAAAAGTATTCCTGGAAGAGTCCCAGAATGAAATCCTGGAGAAATCCTTGTAGAAATTCCTAAAGGAACTCCAGGAGGAATGCCTTGAGGCATTCCTAAAAGAATTCCTGGATGAATTCCTTGAGGCATTCCTAAAAGATTCCCTAGAGGAACTCCTGGAGGAATGCCTGCATAAATTACATGAGGAATCCCTAGTGAAATCCCTGAAGAAATTCCTGGAGGATTATCTTGAAGAATCACTGGAGAACCTTCAGGAAGTATCCCTGGAGGAATTCCTAGAGAAACCTTTAGAGGAATTCCTAGATCAATACCTGGGCGAATCCCAATAGGATTTTGTACAGAAATCTATGCAGGAATTCCCAAAGGAATCATGAAACAGTTGCTGAAGCAATTTCTGAAGGAATCCCAGGGCGAATTCCTGAAGAAATTAATGGATAATTTATGAGGGAATTACAGAAGGAGTTTCTGAAGAAATCCCTGGAGGAAGTACAAAAGAAATCGCTGAATTCTTGAGGAAATCCTGAAGGAATCTTAAAAAGAGTACGTAGGTGAACTCTAGGAGGAATCCCTGTAACAGTTCCTGAAGAAACCCCAGGAGGAATCTCGGCATCAATCCCAAAAGCAATTCCAATTCCTAAGGGATTCTCTAAACAGTTCCTGGAGAAAGTCTTGGATTAATTCCTGGAAGAGTTTCTCAAAGCATTCCAGGAGGAATTACCGAAGGAATCCCAAGAAGAATACTTGGAGGCATTTTTAAAATAATCCCGGAAGCTGTTCCTGAAAAAATCACAGAAAGAATTCTTGGGTGAATCCCGGGAGAAACTCTTGGGGGAACTAGGGAACTTCCGAGGAAACCCCATTATATATCCCGGAACCAATCCTAAGGAAATCTCAGGAGAGCTCTCTTAGTGAATATCTGGAAGAATTTCTGTAGGAATCATTGGACAAAAAGTATTGAAGGAATAATTCGATGAACTTCTAAAGGATTTTTGTACAAAATGCTGAAGCAATTCCAGGATTAATTTTTTGAATAATCTCTATCAAAATTTTTTGAAAGAATTTCTGGAGGGCATTCCTGCAGAAATACTTCGAAAAATTCCAAATAGCGGAATTCTGGAAGAAATAAATGGAGAAATACCTGAAGAAATCTCTGAAGGAATAATTTAAAGGATCTCTGGAGAAGTTCCTGTAGGAAACCTCGAAAACAGCACTGAAACAATCACTGGAGGAACCTGTAAAGATATCCCAGGACAAAGCCCCGAAGATATGTCCGGTGAAATACCCAGATGAATTCTTGAAGGAATCTCTGGAGGAATCTCTTATGAAATCACTGCAAAATTCCTGGACACGAGGCCAGTGAGGTAGGTTGAACTACAGAACGTACAAGGACGTTTCAAGAACGACACATCAGTTCTCATCTCTCGCATTTCAGGAGATTATCGTTATTAGAAGATAGCTCAAACATGCCAGTAGGTGCCATATCAAATGCAGTCACTGTTGATACGTTCACTAACTCAGCTGTGGTGTTGCAATGCAAACTCTGATAAACCCCATTTAATCATCAATGCATTGTGTATGTGCACTATCAGGTTTATGCACTTTTCGTTACAACATACCAAACCAAAAGCAACCAACCAGCCAGCCAAGCAGCGTAAAGTTCAGCCAAGAGGTGTTCGGTTTATGATGCGTGTGAATTGGAGATAATCTTTAGGATCCGTTTGTTTGAAGGTTAGTCCACAAGAGAAAAGCGAGAGGTACTGGCGCGGCGTGCACCCGTGGAGCTGGGTGTATTTAAATTTTGCGATAATTTGAATGCAGATTTTCGCCGTACTCCAATAGTTTGCTAGATGCTCGGGGCGCAGATGCCAATTAGCAAAGTATGAATTTTGATAACTTCCTATTTGAGCGGCTGGCTGACGGGCTTCGACAGCGCCGTCATCCGAGTCGAGTAGGGAAAGGGTACCCGAAAATGGCGCTTTCAATGTGAATGAATAATTAGTGGGTTTCAGGCATCATCGGTTTTCGAATAAAGGCATTCCGACTGATTTGGCCGTTTTCACGGCTTTGGTTTTGCAGTCGCCACCGACCGGACAGGGCATGAAATTGAATTAAAATGGTCGTGGAGGAAATTGACCGTGGTGCTTTATTGACCGACCGACATGGCGGCGGCAGATGGATGGAAGCTTTACTGTCCGTGACTAATTTTAGGAAGTGTGAGCGACCACAATTAAAACGACCATCATTGAGACATTTAAGGAAATGCACTTGATTGACTGTAATTGACCAGTCGAGCTTTCCACGAAATTTACCCCTTGTATTGTTATTTCATGAATGTGCAACAATTCATTGATTTTTTTTTTAAATTTTGTGATTGATAGAAAAATTACGAGCATTCACTAAGGCAAAATCAACATTCCTTGCTGAGCGCTTGTACGAGTAGGTTGACAGGATCCCTATCTCATCACACGGCACTCTTTGCAGTCGTTTTATAGTGTTTTCTCCACCGCCCGCGTGGTTCTTTTTACACTAATTAATTAGTTAGTTGCTAATAAGTGCAAAGTTTAGTGCTATAGGTGATCGCGCTTTGCGAAGGGAGCGAATCAGGTGGACAAAGTTCCACCCGATATCGTGCCACATCCACCATATCAACACCATCGGCGTCATAGGTGTTTGATTTCATCCCGCTTTGAAGCAGCAGCAGCAGACAAAAGACGGCTCCGACGCTGTGGTCGGTCATGTGCTGCAGTCAACGAACGGGAACGGCTAAGTAGCATTCTTTTTATTGACTATTTATTTTCGCATCTCTCATTTCTCCGAAAAAGTGTGATTGGGTTTCAAGGTCGTTTTTTTCGCTTCGTTTTGTTTTTCTCGTGGTGCATTAGGGTGAGACGCGCCAAGTTGAAAAAATCCACAGTTTTTTTTTTTTCACCTTTGTGTGTGGGTGTTTTTTTTTTTCTTTTGCGACTCCATACAGTGTGGGTCAAAATAAAAGCTAGACTTCAAATAGAATTTCACTAGTATTTTTTCTTCTCTCGTTTGATTATTGTCTAGTATATACTGTTTGAAAGTTTTGCGGGTGAGATTCCCGCATGGATGAATCGAATGGAGGAGGCGGAATGCCTCCCAAAGATATCATTGCGCGAACGCGGTTTTACCAGCCATCTTCGCCTGGGCCTTGGGTTGTCTACTTCCGGCGCAAAAGCAAACCTTTGAATATGCTTTCGATTTCTCGAGAGCTGACGCGTAAATATCCTGGGACTGTTATTCATCAAGTGAAACAGTCCAAGCTGCGTGTAACTGCACCTAGTTACAAAGCAGCAAATGAAATTGTTCAGCACGAGTGCTTCAATGTTGAGTATTCGCTTTACATATTGTCACGAGAAGTGGAGGTGGAGGGGAAGATCCTCGACGAAACGCTGACCTGCGATGATATTAAGACCGGCGTAGGACGCTTCAACAACAGGTCGATCGCTGATGTGAGTATTCTTGATTGTAAACCTCTCCAAAAGGCAACCATGGAAGGGGACAAAAAAGTTTACTCACCGTCAGGGTCTTTTCGAGTGACTTTCCCAGGCTCCGTCCTCCCGGAATTTGTTGTAATTGATAATGCTTTTTACACAGTACGTCTTTTTAGGCCGAAGGTTTTTAACTGTACCAATTGCAAGCAGTTTGGTCACAGTGCTAGCTTTTGCGACAACAAGCCCCGTTGTGGCAAATGCAACCAAGCTCATCTCGAAGAGTCTTGCACACAGGAAGCTGAAAAATGTAGCTACTGTGGTAAAGAACTACACGAGTTGCAAAAATGCCCGGCATACAAAAAGCGTATTCAAAATGAGAGTCGCTCAATTATTAAGCGCTCCAAGAAGACTTATGCGGAAATGGTGAAATCATTTAATACGCCCGCTAATATGTCTGAGTCAGCTGTCCCAGTTGAAAATCCCTATCAGGAGTTGTCTTCCGATGATCAGGATGACGGCGAAACTGATGAGGGTGGATCTCTTTCGGAGGTACTCGCATCCGGAAAAAGGAAGTCACCATCTTCCCCGGGATTGCGCCGAAAGGTGTTCTTAAAGTCTTCCCTCAAAAGTTTGACAACTTCCAAAGGAGGCGGAGGGAATTTAAAAAGTCCGAAGAAGCAGGTCTCTGATGGTGCAGTTCCTTGCTGCAGCAAGGACCTTGAACCTCCGCCTCCAACTGTTAAGTATACTTCAAAAAGAAATACTCGACAAGGTGGCAAGAAAAAAGCCACAAAAGCTCCTCGAATTTCAGCAAAACCTATCAAGCCCAATCGAGGACTGTTCACTTTTAGGGCCCTTGTAGATCGCTTATATGATGCCCTCGGACTTTCCGATTCCTTCAGAGGCATACTAGACATTTTTCTCCAAGCAGTAGAAGAGTATCTTCGGAATTTGACACAATCATGGCCCCTCCTTGCTTCGATCATATCTTTTGATGGATAATTCATCAACTGAGGTTCAAGATATGATCACTGTGCTACAGTGGAACTGTCATAGTTTAAAACCTAAATTAGACCTGTTTAAATTTTTGGTTCACAACTCAGATTGTGATATATTTGCACTTTGTGAAACATGGCTATCTTCTGAAGACGAACTCAATTTCCACGATTTTAACATTATTCGCCAGGACCGAGATGATCATTATGGAGGGGTACTTTTGGGGATCAAAAAAAGTTATTCATTTTATAAAATTCCAATCCCAACTCATCCTGGCGTAGAAATCGTTGCTTGCCAAATAAACGTAAAGGGTAAAGATCTTTGCGTAGCTTCCGTTTACATTCCTCCAAGAATTTCAATTAACCGCCGTCATCTTTGGAATGCGATTTCTGCACTATCACATCCAGTATTAATTGTGGGTGATATGAACGCACATGGTACAGGGTGGGGCGAACCATATGACGATAATAGAGCGGTCATTTTCTATGATTTGTGCGACGATTTCAATTTGAACATTTTAAATACAGGTGAAGTGACACGTATTGCATCTGACGGCAAAGAAAGTCGTCTTGACCTATCACTGGGATCAAGTTCACTATCATTCGATTGCTTGTGGAAGGTAATCGAGGATCCTCATGGTAGTGATCACTTGCCCATTATAACCACCATCAAACATAATAGTGAAAGGTCAGACCATCCAATTCAGGTTCCTTTTGACCTCACAAGGAATATCGATTGGCAAAAGTATGCAGAAGCGGTATCTTTTGGCATCGAATCATTCAATCCTCTCCCACCTTTGGATGAGTATCGATTCCTGTCTGAACTGATATATAAGAGTGCATTAGAATCACAAAAACGACGTGTTCCAAGTGCAACCTTCAAAAGAAGACCAGCCACACTAGGCTGGGATGATGATTGCACCCAGTTGTATCTTAAAAAATCTGATGCTTTCAAATCTTTTCGTAGGCACGGTACCTCAGATCTTTATCAAGAGTACGCAAAGCTCGAAAGACAGCTGAGAAACCTGCTGAAAGCGAAGAAGCGTAGTTATTGGCGACACTTCATTGAGGGTCTCTCAAGAGAAACTTCAATGACAACGCTTTGGAGAGTGGCTCGCAACATGCGAAACCGCTCTTCTTCTAATGAGAGTGACGAATACTCCAACCGTTGGATATTCAGCTTCGCGAAAAAGGTCTGCCCAGACTCAGTCCCAGCACAACCGATTTCTTGGGAAACATCCCCAAGAGACGGTTCTCTGGACAGGCCCTTCAGTATGCTGGAACTTTCTATGGCTCTTCTTTCATCAAACAATTCCGCTCCGGGATGCGATATGATCAAGTTCAATCTTCTAAAGAATCTCCCAGATATCGCGAAAAGACGATTACTGGACCTGTTCAACTCATTCATGGAGAACAACATCGTTCCGCATGAATGGAGACAGGTCAAAGTAATAGCTATTCAAAAGCCTGGTAAACCAGCGTCTGATCATAATTCATACCGCCCAATTGCTATGTTATCATGTTTAAGGAAATTGTTGGAAAAAATGATCCTATCGCGACTCGACCATTGGGTTGAATCGAATAGCTTGCTTTCAAATACACAGTTCGGGTTTCGCAAGGGCAAAGGAACAAACGATTGTCTAGCGTTGCTTTCAACAGATATTCAACTGGCCTTTGCGGAAAAGGAGCAACTGGCTTCAGTTTTCTTGGATATTAAGGGCGCCTTTGATTCAGTTTCCATAGGAATATTGTCAGAAAAACTGCACAATAGTGGACTTCCAGGAATTTTAAATAATTTCTTGTATAATTTGTTGTCAGAAAAACATATGAGTTTCAATCTCGGACAACTGACAACTTCCAGAATTAGTTACATGGGCCTACCCCAAGGCTCATGTTTAAGTCCCTTGCTTTATAATTTTTACGTGAAAGACATTGATAGTTGCTTGGAAGGACAATGCACGCTAAGACAACTTGCAGATGATGCTGTGGTTTCTCTAAAAGGCCCACATGCAGAAATGTTGCAAAGACCATTGCAAAATTCTCTAAATAATCTGTCAACCTGGGCAAGAGATTTGGGGATCGAGTTTGCTCCGCAAAAAACTCAATTGGTTGTGTTTTCTAAAAAGCGGAACCCAGCCCAACTGAAACTCAATCTTTTGGGAATAGAAATCGACCAGTCTTTGACTTCGAAATACCTTGGGGTCTGGTTTGATTCAAAAGGCACTTGGGGTACCCAAATCAAGTATTTGGTGCAAAAATGTCAACAAAGGATCAATTTTCTACGCACAATTACCGGTACATGGTGGGGTGCTCACCCGGAAGACCTCATAAAACTTTACAAAACGACTATTCTCTCTGTTATTGAGTATGGCTCTTTCTGCTTCCACTCAGCAGCAAACTGTCACCTAATAAAGCTGGAACGAATTCAATACCGTTGTTTGCGTATTGCCCTCGGCTGTATGCACTCAACGCATAATGCGAGCCTGGAGGTCCTGGCAGGGGTGAAACCTCTCCAGAACCGCTTCTGGGAGCTCTCGCTAAGGTTACTTATCAAGTGTGGAGTGAGCAACACACTTGTTATTGCAAACTTCGAAGAAATGCTCAGTCTGAACACTCAGTCAAAATTCATGAGAATCTATCTTTTCTACATGTCATCTGATATAAGCCTCCCAGGTTATAATCCTCCTCGTGTACACTTCACCAATGACAGTTCCTCTGTTAAATACGATCTGTCCATGAAACAAGCTGTTCAGGGAATACCAGATCAACTTCGGTGTATATCTATTCCTCGCATTTTTAACGAAAAGTACCAAAATGTCAATTCCTGTAAGAGATTCTTCACTGATGGGTCCCGCATCAATGGGTCTACTGGCTTCGGTGTTTTCAATGAAAATTCCACCGCCTTCCGAAAACTTCAAGAACCTTGTTCTGTTTATGTTGCTGAGCTGGCAGCAATCGACTTCGCTTTGGGGATGATTTCCAACATGCCCGCAGACCATTTCTTCATCTTCTCGGATAGTCTTAGTTCTATTGAGGCACTCCGGTCGATGAAACCTGTAAGGCATGCATCTTACTTTCTTACAAAAATAAGAGAGCAGATGTGTGCACTGGTCGAAAGATCATACAAGATTACCTTTGTATGGGTCCCCTCTCATTGCTCAATTTATGGCAATGAGAAGGCGGATTCTCTCGCAAAGGTGGGCGCACAGGAAGGCGAGATCTATGATAGAAGAATTTCACATGATGAATTTTTCCATTTAGTTCGCCAGAGTTCTCTTCAAAGTTGGCAACATGATTGGCGAGATGACCAACTGGGACGGTGGTTACATTCGATTATTCCTAAAGTTTCTTTGCGAGCGTGGCATTATGGTTTGGACGTAGGTCGAGACTTTATTCGCGTAATGTCAAGACTTATGTCAAACCACTACTCGCTAGGCGCACACTTGCATAGAATAAAGCTCGCGCTCAACAATATTTGCACTAAGTGCGGTTCCGGTTATGATGACATCGACCACGTAGTTTGGCAATGCCCGGATAATGACGCCTCCAGAGCACTACTATTGGATACCCTTGAGGCCCGAGATAGACAACCCTTTGTTCCAGTAAGGGATGTGTTGGGAACCCGCGATCTCCCCTATATGCAATCCATTTATGAATTTCTCCGCTCATCTGGTATAAGAATTTAATTCGCTAGTGTTTGCTTCTCCAGTTTTTTCTTTGTTTTGTCCTCCTCGTGTTGCTCTCCGCTCATCTGATATAAAAGTTTAATTCGCTTGTGTTTTCTTCTCCAGTTTTTTTTTCTCTGTTTTGTCCTCCTCGTGTTACCGAGCTGCTCCTGGCCATCCGGAAGACCAAGCCCTTCAACAAGCTGGTACCAACACCACAAGGCACCGAACACGTTAGCAAAATGCGATTAGCACCCGGATGAGCTGCAGTAAACCTTCGGTCCAGTCCTCACCCTGTCCATCCTGCAAAATGTGACCTTCTAACCTCGAGCTGCCACGAGTACCCTGGCCTCCACCCATCACTAACAAACATGATTGAAAAGTTATTATCTTGTACATAGTATATTATTAAGTGCAAAAAGAGATCTTCGGCTCCGTAAAGCGTTATACGCGATTGAGCCCCAAATAAATGAACTAGATAAAAAAAAAAAAGGCAAAATCAATGCTTCCCAGATCAATAAAACAAATGACCCTACGTTCGAATTTGCACGTGGTTTTGCTCGACACATTTTCAAAAAAAAAAATCGCGATATAAATTGAAATGCAAAACTATCCAAGGTATAGACCTTTAGCCCAGAGAGATGTCCCATCTTGCTTTGCAGACCCTGCATGGGTATGTCTCGTTAGTCTGAGGGACGTACAGAGCTTTGGTTGTTGTAGTAGAACGTGTGACCTTATCTCATGTATCATTTAGAGAACCTTGAACATTTAAATTGAAAACAATACGCAGTGATGCAGCGTATTAACTTATTGAAAAGTGATGCTTGATATTGGTGAAGGAAATGTAAATGCTTTGGTTGATCTTCTAGATCATTTTAGGAAGTTATATTAGGCCTAGAAAATCTCACACTCATCACGCTGCAACATAAACAACCCATGTTGCTTCGAAGAACCTACATGGTTATATTTCGTTAGCTGGGGTCACGCACAGAGCTCTGGTTCTTGTGGTAGAATGTATGACCTTATGTCCAAGGAGAATCTAGAGCTGTAACCTGTAATGCTGCATATGGACTCATTCAGCATAAATGGGTACGTGATACTGGTGAAGGAAATGTGAGTGCTTAGGTTGATCTTTCCCAAGTAACACACATGTTATATAAAAGTTACGACAGCGCAAGTTTTGGTTGTATAGAAGTTTATTTTACGTTATTTCAACACAATGTTAGAATTACGTAAAATAAACTTTATACAACCAAAACTTGCGCTGTCGTAACTCTATTATAACATGTGTGTTGCTTGGGTTTAGATCACTTGGCCAGAACTTTCGGATGCGATAAATGAACCTATAATGTCTTACATCTATCAAAACGAATCATGAATGTTCCTTCTGGATTAGTAGAACCTGATTGGGTATGTCTCGTTAACAGCAGACATATATAAAATCCTGGTTGTTGTGGCAGATCTCCATGATGATTTGTGTAGGGATTTAAAGGGATACCGTAAAGTATTTCGTACGAGTAGGTTGCATCATTCGCAATCTTCCTCGTAGGTGCAGAGTTTCGGTCGGCGGAATTGGCTGGACCGGAATGCTACGGTGTCCTTCCGGACACGACAATGGCACAGCCGGTAGATAAGCTCCCAACAAGTAAAGTAAATTAATTAAGGGATTCGTGCGTTTCCTCCCATCGCGGCGGTGTTTGGCAGCGGTTTGATGCAGGATGGTGCAGCATTTTTCATCTCATCCGGTGGGGCTCGCGTGGCTGGATTCTGTGTTGCGACAGTGTTGGTGTTGTATTTTCGTGAGTTGGCTGGAACAGCGGTAGAACTTCGAGGCTGTAGGTTTGTTTTATTGTGTTGTTTTTTACGCATGGCATTGTTTTGAAGGCAAGCAGAGGCGGTGGCAAGCGGATAACAGGCAAGATCTTCTTTTCTTGGTGTGCATCGCAGCTGTGAATGGAGAACACGATTTGACATTCGTCGTTATTTTATGCGAGGAGTTCTTGTGTGGCTTTCGGCTTTGGATAAGCTCTGAGCGGCCATTACAGCTGTTATTGTTCTTGACATGGCGTATACCGGGGGAAGCTAGGTTGAAGTATGAATCCTAAAGATTCTGCGTATTGCTTTTTTTGCGCTGTATTCGACCCCTTGCAGAAATTTTTTGTCACACCACAATATGTTCCCACCAATTTCCGCATACATTGGTTCGTTTCGCTGTTAGAAATTTTAAGCGTCGGTTACACTTTTTGGGTAGTGCATGGAATAATCGGTTTGTTTATTTGCTACTTTCTTTGGTGTTTGACGTGTGAACAATTATTTTAGACGATTGAACATTTGCACGGTAATCTATAAAGCAAAGCAAGATGCAATACGCAAACCCGAAACAGTATCTATAACCTTTGCATTGCAGTTGTTTTCCAAAGATCTTGTGGGCTTCTTTTCTGTGTTCCAGTCTCGATTCCTAAGAGGGTAAGCTGATGGCAAATTCCCCCGAGAAAGTAAGCCGGTGGTGAATTCCCCCGAGAGGGTAAGCCATAATAAAAAAGCGAATTCCCCCGAGAGGGTAAGCTGACGGTGAATTCCCCCGAGAGGGTAAGCCATAATAAAAAAGCGAATTCCCCCGAGAGGGTAAGCCGATGATGAATTCGCCCGAGAGGGTAAACCATAGTAAAAAGTTACTCCATAGTAAACCATAGTAAAAAGAGTTACTCTGAATTACTCCGAGAGGCTGATGATGATAAAAATAATGATGAGATATGATAAGAGATAAAAGCAGAGGTGAGAGATTGAAAAGGAGAGATGATATATAAGAGATTATAGATGAGACGTATGGGATAAGGAATAGCAGATGATGATGAAAAATAAGAGATGAGAGATGATGATCAAAGATTAGAGAAGAGAGATAAGAGAAAAAATGAGACACGATGGAGATGAAAGAAGAGAAGTGAAGAATACGAGATTTGAGATGAGAGATTAGAGATGACAAAAACGAGCGGTAAGAGATGAGAGACGATGATGACGAGAGATGACAGATGAGAGATGAGGGACGAAGTATGAGAAATATATTTATTTATCTGTATTAACGAAATTTTTAGCCCTAGGCTAGTTCATCTCGGGACCCACGCTTTACTTCCCTTCCGAAGGAAGAACTCACAGTTGCGAGTTTGTTGGGAGTGGGATTCGATCCCAGGTCTTCGGCGTGATAGTCACGTGTTCTAACCATCACACCAGGTCCGCTCCACGATATATGAGAAATGAAAGATGGTAGATGAGAAATGAGAAATGAAAGATGATATTGATGAGAGATGAAAGATGCGAAATAAGTTAAGAGATCATGCTGATGAGAGATGCTGATGATAAAAGACGAGAGATAGTGATGAGCAACGAGAGAAAAGATATGAGAGATAAGAAAGAAGAGATGATAGGCAATGATATATTAGAGATTGGCATGACTGTGGCAAAGGTAAAAAATAAGGTAGTAAATTGACAAAGAAGGTGGTTGAAAATGAGGATGATTGTGATGGTGATGATTGATAATATCGTTTTTAGAACGAAGGCAATTATAAGTAGTAGTACGATACAGTGAAATATAAACAAACTAAATAATGTTGATTGAAAAATTGTGGTGAGTGGCAAGGTGAGAGGGAAAAGATGAAGATGATGAGAGATGAGCAATGAGAGATGAAGGATGAGGGACGAACGATAAGAGGTGGTAGATGAGAGATGAGAAATTTATTTATTTATTTATTATTAACTATTTATTATGAGAGATGAGAAATGAAAGAAGATAATGATGACGGATGAAAGACGATGATGAGAAGATGAGAGATGATGACGAGCGATGAGAGAAGAAATAAGAGATGATGATAGACGATAATAATGAGCCATGAGCGATTGGCATGACTGTGATAAAAATTAAAAAAAAGGTTATAAAACTGACAAAGAAGGTGGATTATTATGATGGTGCTGATTGATAATATCGTTTTTGAACAAAGGGAATTGTAAGTTGTACTACAATTAAGTGAAATGTAAACGAAGTGATATTGTGAATTGAAAAAATTAAACTTTCAGAATAATGACAGAGTAGAACAGGGGGAGAATGTAGGGATTGAGAGGGATACCGAGCATAGGATAAACAGGGCATATATGTAGCATTAGCAGCAAAGATGCACTACCAGATAAACAAAGCAAACGAAACAAACGATCAAGATGAAATGAGACTTCAGTCTTGTAAAGTATTTTGTACGAATAGGTTGCATCATTCGCAATCTTCCTCGTAGGTGCAGACCCAACTAACAATCACTCATTTAACAGGCACCATTATGACGAATTAATTCAGCATAATGTTGAATAACATTTGAATTATTTTCACGTACAACCTATGTTCGGGTTTTGTTCACACAAGTTTGGAGAAGTTGTAAAGCATCATGTTGTTCACCAACTTTATTTTTTTTTTTTGTTCAAAGCGTTTCAAAAATGTACAAGAAAGTTGTTATTAAGCTTTGGCAAAAATGACTGAAAATAAAATGCAAAAGTGTTGAACTCTCACGAGAGTAATTATTTGCTCTCATGTTGAGAACACCTATTATGAAATAAGAATTACATATAAAATTACCTAAATCCGGATTAGAACTCGAGACCTGTAGATTGCCAGCCGCATGCCTTCCTATCTGCGACATCCTGGAGATGGTGAGACGCAGCATCCAAAGCAAAACATAATCTTCCCATGACTCAATAATGATCACTCCTGAACTTGTGTTCAGCAGTGGTGAATTAGCACAGCACGTGGTAATCAACTGAACAACGCCTTACACTTAAACAGCTGTTCAGCTCAAAACACGTGTTTTCCATTCTGATTTCGCTGTCAGTATTTTTATCGCACGGTAAGAAAACTTGTACCGAATGCGGCCAAAAAGTGTTGGTCATTTTTAAAGATGTTGTTTCCAGACGTACTAATTGCGATATGAATATGTTTTTATTTTTATTATTAAATATCGATCATTAAAAATGTATGATAATATGTGGTGCGGTTTGGTCTTGGACATAGTGCATTCACAGCATCTGTTCAGGTAATCTACTCATGCTCAGTCGAAGATCCGTTAAGCCATTTTTTATTTGTGCTTTTGTCATGAAATCTTGATATTATGTTCAATGTTTATGTTTAGGGATACTTGAAATTTGTCGATTTCTGAATGCTGTTTGGTTATCTAAAGCCTGTATCCGCAATACTCGGGACACAGAAATACAGCTTGAACTCTGCAATAGATACATTACAATTGCTCAAATTTGGCCTGATAATATCTTAAGATGGGTTAATTTCACCTACAGAATTTCATGTGAATCGATGCAGTACTTTTTGTTGCAGCAAAGAAAGAGTAGAACGTGCGCCATTGAATTTTGTACAGCCCCTAGTTTTGCTTTTCAGAGCTGTAACTTTTGGATTTGGCAAAGGAAATGGCTGAAATTTTGAACACAAACCTCTCAATCTACATTTGTTACATAGGCAAAATTTCAAAAAAATCGATGCACTATCAACGATTTTATAGTTGAAACATATATTGGGTCCGAACGTGATTTTAGCCCCTCAGACAGTAATTAGTCAGTACCCTTTATTCTTTCGATTGTACTATTAAAAGTACTATACCAATAATCATCAAATTTTGCAGGCATAATATACACATAATCAACTACCTTCTGTAAAAATTTCATGAAAATTAGCAGAAAAATTCAGAAGTTATGAATAAGCAAACATCGCACCTGAAACACACGAAAAATTTTCACTAACACTCACCCATATCTACACCAGTAGCTTTCAAACCAATTGATCAAAGTTGATGAAATTTTGCAAGAAAGTGTCTCTATAAGTATCATAACTGCAAACGAAATTTCATTATTGTCATTGCAGAACTTTGATCTGTAGCCTAAAAGAACCATCTATTATGCGAATGAAAATTGGTCATGATTGTACAAAATGCTTAAAACCACGTCTGTTTTTTATCCACAGTTAAAAGTAATGCATCGATTTTTATGAAATTTGGCACAAATAATAAACATACTCCAAAGAGTTCTCAGTCAATTATTTGGCGAATTTTATCGATTCATTACAGAGCTACAGCCATACTTCTGTGTCCCGATTATTGCGGATACAGGCTTTAGGTGAATGTGGGAACAATATTCAGTAAACACGACAGCTCTGCAATGTCAAATGCATCGATCCAAGCGTCTCGTACAATCGAACTGCTGCGGAAGATAAAAAATATAATAATCAAGGTACAAGATATCTTGTTACAGACTAATAATAATAAATAAATGCCTCATTTTTACGTTGATTACGTCTCTTGGCACTCAATGTTCAACTACATATTTCTATTCTGTTTTATTTTATGTGATTCGTTTAAAATTTTGGTTCTTTAATAACTTGGTTGTCTAAACAGTTTTAGCCATGATTTATCCCATAATCCGAACAAAGTTCCGAGTCAAACTATGACGGGCTGAAGGCGTTTATTTGACAAGTGGAAAGCACATTGTTCAGGAGCATATGCTTATCGATGCATCAGCTTAATAAGATGCAGACAAATGTTTTGTTAAAATCCTTTGTTAAGGAATCAATGCTTGTCGAATAAATTTCTTGTTAATCTTTTGAAAAGTGTTTTAATTTATCATTGTTGATACTGATGAGGAAAGTCGAACATTGACTATTTTCTCGAATGAAAAATCATTTAAACAGTAATGTGTAAAGCACAATTTCAGTTCAGCTATCATTACCATTATTAAGCAACAATTCAGCAAGCTTGCTTGTTTGTGACTTGCAATTGTTGGTTGGGGAGTTTCCGTCGGCGGAATTGGCTGGACCGGAATGCCAAGGTGTCCGTCCGGACACGACAATTTGGAGAACTTTAAATATCTTATGACGAAAGTTTCGACTGGAAATTTGTTGAATATTTTAACTGGCTTTCTCAGTCTGGGGAAATTCAAAACGACTAGTCCGCACCGATGTAGATGGACTCAATACTGCCTACGCTGGCATATTACACACCAACTCTCGCAGAGAACAACTTAGAAATAGTACACACAACACACACTTTTAGTTTTAGAACAAGTCCAAAGTACGATAAAGCCAAAAACTTTATCCAACTTCACGAAAGCTCCACCTTGCCTCACCCGCCATCTTTTAACCAACCGTAGAATATCATTTTGTAATCGTACAGTCCAGGTCGTTGATAATAGGTTTGTCCACACTGGACTGTCCCCAAACAAAATCAAATAGTTATTTCGTAAGTTTTTGAATATGGTAAAAAATGTTAAATGTCCCTAATAAGTGTTATTTACAAAATCCAGGCATACAAGAAGCCCAACATGAAAATTGCGGCATATATAAATGTAACGAAGAACGACAGACAGTGTAGGTGTAGTTTTATGTTATGTTTTCTGTTCTATGTTGTAATACCAAAAATGTATACTCTATTTTAGTTTACCCTTGAAAAAGGCCAAATAAACAAGGCCGAAACGTCGGGCAATACAAAAAAAAGTTAAATACCTTATTTGGAATCAAATCGGTGGTACTGCGAATAATAGCATCACAGAGCCTAACTTGATAAATAAATACTGCCGATACCTTGGTTAATCTAATAGAGCATTTTGGCTGAAGATTCGGATGATTTGGAGAGAATATCATATCCACCTGATTTTAATGTTTATGATGGACATAGGCTCATGGAGGCTACTGTTCTGGATCCCTGGGGTGTTTTGGTGAACCATAACATTTTTGCTGAATTGCTATCATCTGGTGGTACAGCTTTGTCAAAGAAACCGTTCAGCTATCTTTTGTTCCACATTTTATACAGAAAAATCCCTCCTTTGTCACCTTTTCTGTACATGGGTCTGTGATATGGGGAAGATGCTCGGAGTTCAAAAATTCCTATTAGATGTTTTACGTTATTTGGGGATTCGAAAGCAATATATGAGATATATATGTGAACACACCAGAACAACAAAAAAACTTTTAGGTAAGTAGCTAGTTTATTTGAATAAATTACTAAACATATTATTCTCCAACGTATCACAGTTTAAGGTACTTATTCAATGATGTCCATGCTCGTAATGTCCACCATGCCCACCATGTCCATAGTTACCGTGGCCACCACCGTGATTACCGTGACCTTGACCGTGACCATAATTTCCACCATGACTTCCGTGGCCATGACCGTAGTTTCCACCATGACTTCCATGACTTCCACCATGACCATAGTTTCCACCATGGCTTCCATGATTTCCACCATGACCGTAGTTTCCGCCATGACCGCCGTGATTTCCACCATGGCCATAATTGTTACCATGGCCATGACCTTGTTCAAATCCATGGCTTCCGTGTCCTCCATGAGTACCATGACCGTGACCTTGCTCGAATCCATGTCCACCGTGGCTTCCATGACCGTGACCTTGCTCGAATCCATGTCCACTGTGGCCTCCATGACCTCCAGGTCCTCCAAAACCTCCTGCATGACCACTTTGTCCTCCAAAACCACCATGTCCTACAGGGCCTCCGAATCCAGGCGAGCCAAGACCGCCTCCCAGAAGAGCTCCTAATAATGTCTGGCGCTTGGCACGTTCCACAGCAGCTCCATCTTGCACCTGCAGCACCTCTATCTCCTGCAGTTGTGGATCCTCAGCACTACCCAGTGCTACCAGAACACTTAACACCACTCCACAAATAAACAATTTCATTTTTTTTTTTGAATTGTATCTATCAACTAGTAGCAATATTGTTTCTTACTGACGTCCCGATTGTGGCGTCAGGCGCTTTATATACCTATCAGAGTCAAAATGAAGATATAAAACGAATTCGAGCAGACATGGACTAAGAAGATGCGAATAAGAATTATAACATCCTTTGCCTTCTTGGAGAGGAACGAACCGGTCTTTCGGCTCGTGATGAATAAGGGGTTAAATGAACATAGTCTCAGTTTGGCGTTCTATGAACACTTCCATAGTTATCAACTGTGCACGTTGACTATTTTGCATCAATATTAAGTGTGGCAGATACAATGATACCCAGATAACCATTTTACACATATAATGAGGGCCCATATAGCCGAGGCGGTAAACGCACGGGTATTCAGCATGACCATGCTGAGGGTGACGGGTTCGATTCCCGGTCAGTCCAGGATCTTTTCGTAAAGGAAATTTCCTTGACTTCCTTGGGCATAGAGTATCTTCGTGCCTGCCACACGATATACACATGCAAAATGGTCATTGGCAGAGGAAGCTCTCAGTTAATAACTGTGGAAGTGCTCATAGAACACTAAGCTGAGAAGCAGGCTTTGTCCCAGTGAGGACGTTATGCCAAGAAGAGGAGAGAGGACATATAATGATATTTATGATCGTGTCATGCGTACTCTTATACGTGATAGCCACATCGCATAAGATGCAGCAGCTCTGTGGGAGTGGACGTCGTGTGATGATTAAAGCATGTGACTATTACCCCGTGGACTTGGAATCGAATACCACTCCCGACCAACTCACAAAGGGAAGGGAAGCAAAGCGTGGGTCCCGAAATCAACTAGCCTAGGGCTAAAAATCTCGTTAATACAGATAAAGAATAGATGCAGCAAAAGCGCTTTATGCGTTCAAAAGTGGAGACGATATACGTACATTGACGAGGCAATAATAACTCTATATGACCTACACCGTTAATCTATGCGATTTACGGTGTGCCTTATTACGATTCCTTAAGACATCTTTTGCGACTTTATGTTATAAAAAACAGTTTCCTGACTTCAGTATCGAACTAATGACCTTCCGATTTACGAGCCGCACTTTACACTTATCACCAAACACTTCTTATGAAGCAGGCTGATTAATTGTCATGACAATATAACTCCACTCAGTGTTTGTTGAAATACCACCTTGGCATACCACTCGTGTTTGGTTTGCTACCCCATTTCGTTTTATTCTGGGATTTTTTTTTATATCATTTGCGTAGCAGTTGCATGGAAGTCCAAACCACAGCATTTAGACTAGACCTCCCATTGAAAACTTTTTTTTAGGGAACATGTAGTTTTCTCATGGCTTTGTTTATCAAATCTTTATTATAGCTTGCAATAAAAATAAAACATCTTCATTTTACCCCCTATTCCTCTTTGCCGGTGGATCACTACAACCGGCGATAACCATGAATGCGAAATTGGGGGTTTTACCAGTTTTTTTTGTCCTCTCGAATTCAAAACAACATTCGAAAATTTCCAGTTTCAACGTAACGCGACATAAACATGATCACGTTTAAGTATAGCATCTTGATTCTGATACGCCAACCCTTGCGTGAGCCGACGCTCGTCGGAAGCTTTTTTTTTTGGCTTGAAACTGGATTAATGACGACGATGCTAGCTGGAAGGCAGGGCATCACGAGAGTTCGTTTGTGTGGTGTGTTTATCTTGAATGAAAAACAAATTTCAAAAATGGAACTGACTGTACCATGATCTGGGGATCAATGTCTGGTAAATGTTTGTTTTGCTCAAAATTCAACCGCACCCCCGACCAAGGTCGTTTCCCATTACCAAACTATGAGTCAGGTACCGATAACTGGGATAACTTTAATAGTTTTCGCAGAAATTCTCAATTTTTATATTTCTAAGAATATTCTCTTTAATTTTATCTTGTGTAACACACTGGGCACAGTGTGTAAGTGTATCTGATTTGCTATTTGTGTTTTCAACTGCTCTACGTTTTTAGTAGCTATCGGCTTTTGATGACATCGACGGCGAAGGTCTACATTAGAGATCCAATTGTGGAGCCACCATGCACGAATTATATACCGCTGGTATCTATTGATGAAGACCTGCTGCCGTTGGGTGTTTTCCGGTGATACACACCAGGTTTCACTGGCGTTCAGCAGCACAGATTGCACGTTTGAGTTGAAAATTTGGATTTTGGTGTGTTGACTAATCTGATTGATTTCTTAAACTCGTAAAAGCAGCCCTCGCCTTCTTGATCCGTGCACCTATGTCGATTTTGAAGGCCACCAAACGGCCACAATTTGGCAACCAAAATATTGAAAGCTTGAATGTTTTCACCGTAAAGCTGGAAGGGCTGACCGTATTTTCATCCAACGATTTCGTCTTGTTAGCGTTGATGGTAAGACCTGCCGACGAGAAGCGTTCGGAACGATCATCGAGCTTACTCTGCATATCAGAGCGCTATTGAGATAGGAGAGCAACATCATCAGCCAGTCATTTGGGTGTTCCATGGTAAGGGCCTGTCCATAAAATACGTAGACTATTAGGGGGGGGGGACGGGGGCTGGGGGGTCTGACCAAAGTCTACGCTCCATACAAATTTCGAAAATTTTGTATGAACAAAAGTCTACGGAGAGGGAGGGAGGGTCTGAAATTGCCCAAAATGAGTCTACGTAGTTTATGGACAGCGCCTAATGGACATTGGACAGCCAAGGCAATCCACGATTAATCACACCTACCATTGGTGTATCCGAGCAGAGGAATAAAGCTCAATAATACCATATTTTGATATAGAGATCATAAAGTGATATTTGTTTGTTTGAGATAAGTAAAGCTAAGTAAAGATAACCGTTCTCATCGTAGTTGCAACTCCGTGATTGACCAGAACAATCGAAGTTGCAAGATCCAATGAATGGTGCTTGGGACTAGCTACACACTCTCAATGTGCACAATTCGGGGTTCAATATTTTAAAGTCAATATGGTGCCGGGAAAGGGGAAGGAATGTTAGCACGACAACCGTTGTTACTAGAAACCGTGAAATCAACAGCATCCCCACAGTTGTCTCGGGAAGGAGTATTTGTTAGTGGAGCAAAGTAAGGTGTGGATCTTGGCGCCACCTTTGGTAGGTGATATGATCCACTAGTTATATACAAATACACTTCACGGTCTTCATCGAGATTATAAATAGTAAGGGTAATGCACATACGTCAATGCATTCAATATTAAACGCGTCAGTGCATTGATCGTTTACTTAATCGTGAAAACCAACATACCCACGAAAATAATCGCGTGCTTCCGATTTCGCATTCAACACTCTTGTCCCCATCACTCTTACCTGAAAATCGTCGGCCACTCGAAAAGTCTTGAGCAATTCTGACTCCACATTCAACACTAGCGTCTGCATCACTAGGCACGGTAAAGGCTGGGTATGCTGCGCAATTCAGATCCCATTGTGATCCACTAGCCTCTGCCCAGCAACTCCTATCCCGGCCGGAAACTATGAGCAACCTTAGGGAAGATCGGGTAACTAACCCCGGTGGGAACTTTGGTCGTAGGCTGACAGGGAAGGGGGGGGGGGGGGGGTTGAGCGTCTGTTCTCCAGGAGGACGGCTCACAACAGCGTCTGATCCCTATGTTAGGGGCGGCTGATCTACGTCCGAGTGCCAAGGAAGGACTCTAAGCTAAACTGTGCACTGTGGTCCTCCAGAAAGTAGGGGGTTGGTGTCAGGCCCTACGAGCCAGCCGAAAATAACCAGTGTAACGGAAAATCAGCAACAGAATCATACGAACCGAGACCAACGGCAACGACCACAGCGAACAAAAAGGACTTGCGATTGGAAACTCGATACGTGGAACTGCAGATCTCTCAACTTCATTGGGAGCACCCGCATACTCGCCGATACACTGAAGGACCGTGGATTCGGAATCGTAGCGCTGCAGGAGGTGTGTTAGACAGGATCTATGATGCGAACGTTTAGAGTTAATCATACCATCTACCAGAGTTGCGTCAACACACGTGAGCTGGGAACAGCTTTTATAGTGATGGGCGACATGCAGAGGCGCGTGATCGGTTGGTGGCCGATCGACGAAAGAATGTGCAGGTTGAGGATCAAGGGCCGATTCTTCAACTTCATCATAATAAACGTGCACAGCCCTCACTCCGGAAGCACTGATGATGACAAAGTCGCATTTTACGCGCAGCTCGAACGCGAGTACGACCGCTGCCCAACCCACGACGTCAAAATCATCATAGGGCCTCCAAAAATATGGCCATAGAGCACCTTTTTCCAACACAGCCTCCCTTATCGTTACACCTGGAGATCACCACAACAGACGGAATCTCAAATCGACCACGTTCTGATTGACGGACGGCACTTCTCCGACATTATCGACGTCAGGACCTATCGTGGTGCCAACATCGACTCCGACCACTATCTGGTGATGGTCAAACTGCGCCCAAAGCTCTCCGTCATCAACAATGTACGGTACCGGCGACCGCCACGGTACAACCTAGAGCGACTGAAGCAACCGGATGTCGCCTCAGCATACGCGCAGAATCTCGAAGCCGCGTTGCCAGACGAGGGCGAGCTCGATGAGGCCCCTCTAGAGGACTGCTGGAGTACAGTGAAAGCAGCCATCAACGACGCAGCCGAGAGCACCATCGGGTACGTGGAACGGAATCGACGGAACGAATGGTTCGACGAAGAGTGCAGAACGGTTTTGGAGGAGAAGAACGCAGCGAGGGCGGTAATGCTGCAGCAAGGGACTCGACAGAACGTGGAACGTTACAAACAGAAGCGAAAACAGCAGACTCGCCTCTTTCGGGAGAAAAAGCGCCGCCTGGAAGAAGCGGAGTGTGAAGAAATGGAACTGCTGTGCTGTTCCCAAGAAACACGGAAGTTCTATCAGAAGCTCAACGCATCCTGCAACGGCTTCGTGCCGCGAGTCGAAATATGCAGGGATAAAGACGGAGGCCTCTTGACGGACGTACGTGAGGTGATCGAAAGGTGGAAGCAGCACTTCGATCAGCACCTGAACGGCGTGGAGAACGTAGGCACGGGAGCCCACGGCAACGGAAGAAACGACGACGCCAGTGCAGCGGAGGACGGAAATGAACCAACTCCCACGCTGAGGGAAGTTAAGGATGCCATTCACCAGCTCAAAATCAACAAAGCAGCTGGTGAGGATGGTATCGCAGCTGAACTCATCAAGATGAGCCCAGAAAAGTTGGCCACCTGTCTGTATCGGCTGATAGTCAGGATCTGGGAAACCGAACAGCTACCGGAGGAGTGGATGGAATCTGCCCCATTTACAAGAAAGGCGACCATTTGGAATGTGAGAACTTCAGATCGATCACTAATTTGAATGCTGCCTACAAAGTGCTATCCCAGATCATCTTCCGTCGTCTGTCACCTAAAATGAATGAGTTCGTGGGAAGTTATCAAGCCGGCTTCATCGACGGCCGGTCGACAACGCACCAGATCTTTACTGTACGGCAAATGTATCACCTGTTCATCGACTTCAAAGCGGTATATGACAGTATCAATCGCGCAGAGCTATGGAGAATCATATACGAAAACGGCTTCCCTGGGAAGCTGACTAGATTGATTGAAGCAACTATGGACGGTGTGCAAAACTGCGTAAGGGTTTCGGGTGAAATATCCAGTTCATTCGAATCTCGCCGGGGACTGCGACAAGGTGATGGACTCTCATGCCTACTCTTCAACATCGCTCTGGAAGGTGTGATGCGACGAGCCGGGCTCAACAGCTGGGGAACGATTTTCACAAAATCCGGACAATTTGTGTGCTTTGCGGACGACATGGACATTATCGCTAGAACATTTGGAACGGTGGCTGAGCTGTACACCCGCCTGAAACGCGAAGCAGCAAAAGTTGGACTGGTGGTGAATGCCTCAAAAACAAAGTACATGCTGGTAGGCGGAACCGAACACGACCGGATCCGTCTGGGTAGTAATGTTACGATAGACGGGGATATCTTCGAGGTGGTGGAGGAATTCGTCTACAACGTTAGCCGTGAAATTCGGAGGCGCATCATCAGCGGAAGTCGGGTCTACTACGGGCTCCAGAGGAAACTGCGGTCGAAAAAGATTCACTCACGCACCAAATGCACCATGTACAAAACGCTAATAAGACCGGTGGTCCTTTACGGGCACGAGACATGGACCATGCTCGAGGAGGACCTGCAAGCACTCGGAGTTTTCGAGCGACGCGTGCTTAGAACGATCTTCGGCGGTGTGCAGGAGAACGGTGTGTGGCGGAGAAGGATGAACCACGAGCTCGCTGCACTCTCCAGAAGGTGGCTAAAGCCGGAAGGATACGGTGAGCAGGGCATGTAGCAAGAATGCCGGACAACAACCCTGCAAAGCTGGTGTTTGCAACTGATCCGGTTGGCACAAGAAGGCGTGGAGCGCAGAGAGCACGATAGGCGGACCAGGCGGAGCGTGACCTAGCTAGCATTGGGCGGGACCGAGGATGGAGAGCGGCAGCCACAAACCGAGTATTGTGATGTTGAACAAATAAATGTATGCATGTATGTCTCCATCACTACCGGGAAATCCGACCGAACGACCAACGCAAATAGTCGCGCGCTTCTCTGATATTTGTTTTCTTGAGATAAGAGGTAAAAGTACTGAGAACAATATCTCAAAAATACTCCTGAGTTCCTCGGGATTTTTTTCAGGAGTACCTCTGGAAATCTTGAAATTTTCTTCAGGAGGTTCTCGAAAATTTCTCCAGAAGCACCAAAGGAGTTCCTCCGACAGTTCAACAAGAATTCCTTCAGCAGTTCTCCGTAAATTCCTCCATAAGTTACCCGGAAATCCGGATATTTTGAGCGGAACTCTTCGATTTCGCTGTTTTCTGAAAACAAAATGGAAAACCAAGTGATAATAATCGATTGATTGAAAATATGTTACAATGTGTAGTATTTAAACCAGGGCGCAAAATTTTCGAGCAGACGAGCTGAAGTTCACCGTGCGGCAATTTTCATTCACTTGCCTGCATATTCATATTCAGCTGCTCGATACTCGTTTGTCAACTGAATGAAAGTCAATGAATATTTGTGAACATCTTACAAAGTGTTTAATTGCTGTTAAAATATTAACGTTTAGATTACATTTAACGGTGTTTTACACAGATCTTGTCCCATTTGATTGTTGTGGAATGTTTTTGGAAGGAATCGTAGCCATAAACGTAGGTAATTATGAAGATGTTTCTCGATCGGGTTCATATTCAATGACTACGAATTGACTGACTGTGTGAAGAGGGAGAGCAAAAATGAATTTGTTTGTTTTGAATTTTCAGTGCAGAATCATTCAAATTCGTGCTGTTTTCAGTCAATGACTATGAACATTTTGCACCCTGATTTAAACATAGATTTTATGTTATTGTTTAAAGTTTAAAGGCAAAATATGCCGAATTTTCATCAACGTTGTTATCAGAAACCGATATACTAATTTAATCTATTCTAGTGCTTGCACAGCCAGTATTGAAAAGCATCCTATAATATCAAAATTGCTTGTCTGCATTAATATTTGCAGCATGTCAGGAACACGACACAAATATTAAAATGGCCAGGCCCACTGTTTCTTCAGGAGTTTTCCGGGAATTGCAATATACTCCTGCAAAATTTCTTCAAGAGTTCGGTGATCTTTATGTCGTGCTAACCTGTGAAAGTGGGAATATCGACATCTACAAAAAAAAATAGAAAATTATCTATCAGATGCACTTTTTTTATCTGTATTAACGAGATTTTTAGCCCTAGGCTAGTTTATCTCGGGACCCACGCTTTACTTCCCTTCCGAAGGAAGAACTCACATTTTGTGAGTTTGTCGGGAGTGGGATTCGATCCCAGGTCCTTGGTGTGATAGTCAAGTGTAGACGCCCTTTTATGTGTTATGTTCTAAATAATAAATAGCATCATACAATGACTCCCGCTCTATCAAAGTCACACTGTTTTGCGGTACTATCGAAGCGATTGTTTACAGTATTTGGTCAATGAAGTTGAAACTTCCGATTCTAGTAGAAACGAGTTCTCCTTCGTTTTGTTGTCATCTAGTATAGCTTTATTTATCACACTTATTTTTATTTACATTAGCCTCCGTCCACAAATTACGTAACGCTGTAGGGAAAGGGATGAGTATGGCCGAGCGTTGGGGCTCACACAAAATTTGTATGGTTTTTATACAAAAAGAGCGTTACGGAGGGGGAAGAAGGAGGGGTAAAAATGCCGAGTCTAGCATTACGTAATAAACGGATCCTTCTATGGAGAATAGACTGGCCAAAATACAAAAATGTCGAAAAATTCCACGGGGCACCCCCTAGAATCGTGTCTTTGGATGAGAAAAGCAATCTGTGAAAATTTCAGCTCAATCGGTTCAAAACTGAGCTGACGCAAATGAGTTGAAGGTTTGTATGGGATCTTCAGTCCAAATATATGGGAAATTGGATGACCTCCAGTCTCTCATTCAGCACGCTGGTTGAAAGAGCTTGATTTGGCTCATAATTGAAAAAATAATAGTTGATACTCACTTTATCTTTATCTTTATCTTTATTACTCATCAACAGACTATGCAAAGTCCCAATGATGTCTAACTTAAATTATAACAAAAACAGTACAATTTAAAACTATCAACCTTATCACAAACAATTAAAATAAAATCGACACGTATCTTACAGATCAAGTATTATTTGAAAAAAAAGTTCTAAAATTGCGACGAAGCGCCTCCCTAGGTAGATGGTAGTCAAATACAGCCGCTACTCTATTGAACAAACGCTGAAGTCCGGTCATGGCGCTGTTCAAACCATAATTGTTTCGACGGAAAGGAATCCTAAACATAGCATTATTGCGCAGCAGTCGAGGTTGAACATTGATGTCTAGCTGCTCCAGCAAAGCCTGACACTCAATTCTCCCTTGGAAGATATCAGCAACGGTCAGTGCTCTACATACGTCCCGTCGAATCCGCAGAGGGTCCAGGTCGATCAATCTGCAGCGATCTTCGTATCTCGGTAGACGAATTGGATCCCTCCAAGGCAACCTGCGCAACGCGAAACGGAGAAAGCGCCGTTGTATTTTCTCAATGCGGTCGCTGCCATTGTTGTAGTTCGGGCTCCAGACTGCAGAACAGTATTCTAGTGTTGATCGCACCAAAGCACAATACAGCGACTTGAGGCAATAGATATCGGTAAACTTCTTCGCCGCCTTGAAAACAAAGCCGAGAGTTCGTGACGCTTTGTCAACAGCGTATGAAATATGCTGCGAGTATGACAGTTTTGCATCCAGCAGCACCCCCAAATCCTTAATACAATGTACTCGTTGTATAGGCGTTCCTAGCAAATTGTAGCTGTAGATTATTGTCCGCTTCTTTCTGGAGAAAGAAATAACCGAGCACTTCGCTGGATTCACCGATAGCCGATTAAGTATGCACCAGTTCGCGAAGGCATCGATCTGAGCTTGAAGGAAACTGCAGTCGGCAATTGAACAGACCCGCAGAAATAGCTTAAGATCGTCTGCGAAAGATAATCTTGGTCCTCGAACAGTGTGATTAACATCGTTGAAGTATAGAAGAAAAAGAACGGGGCCAAGATGGCTGCCCTGCGGTATACCGGAAGTTGCACGAAAACTATCTGAGCGAACGTCACTTATAGTTACCACCAGTTGACGACCAGTAAGATATGTACGGAACCACCCAAGGAGATTATCGCTAATCCATAATCTATCAAGTTTTGCGATTGCGATCTCGTGGTTCAACTTATCGAATGCGGCAGTTAAATCAGTGTAAATTACGTCCGTTTGAGCCTGAGCATTCATGCCATTCGTGATGTATGATGTAAGGCACAGCAGGTTCGTAGTTGTAGAACGTCCAGAAGTGAATCCGTGTTGATCAGCACTCAAGTACTGTTTGCAGTGGGAATTTAAGGAGTCCATAACCACCAGCTCAAAAAGCTTCAAAACAGCGCTTAATGAAGTTATTCCTCGGTAGTTAATAACGTCACGCTTGCTACCCTTTTTGTGCACGGGAAACATTTCAGCTATTTTCCAACAAGATGGGAAAATCCCACTAGAGAGCGAGAGTCTAAATAACAGGAGGAGAGGTTCCAAGAGACAAACAGCGTTCGCTTTGAGAAACGTTGATGGTACACCATCAGGTCCGGGTTTTAGCGACGATTTAAGCAGCGACAACGCACGTGAGAGCGATTCTTCGTTGACATCAACGGCACTGAGGGTTTGATTTGCTAGTGGAACATTGCTGGCAGCGGTGAAAATGGTGTTGGAGGATAGTTGCTCATCTTCAAACACGCTTGCAAATTTAGTTGAAAAAAGCCTGCAAATCTCTTGAGGAGAAGAAGCCGACTCTCCGTTGTAGACCATGGATGATGGCAAACCGACTTCCTTTCGTTGCTGGTTGATGTAGTTCCAAAAGCTTTTCGGGTGGGATTTTAAACGCTGCTGTATTCCTCTTTGATAGCGATCGAAGCAAAAATGGCTTAACCTCTTGTATTCGTAGTTGAGTCTGATATACTGGATCTTAAGTGATGGAGTGCGGTATTTAACGTACCTTCGGAGAGCAGCTCTTTTAATTCTTTTTAATGAACGCAAATCGTTCGTTATCCATGGGGTCCGGGAATCTTCTTTAACGACTTTTTTAGGAACGTGTCTGTCGATTGCGTAAAGCAAGATATTGGTAAAAGTCTGTGCAGCGATATTAACATCTGTCATGTCCAAAATATTGATCCAGTTTATACTGGACAACAATGCTACTATACTACCGTAGTCAGCTCTTCGAAAATTATAGCATACAGCAACCGGATTCCAGTTGCAATCACGATCCACAATGGTGCCTTCAACGGTAACTACTAAATGAGGATGATGAGCAACCACCTTAACTAGTGGTGCCGGTGCCGGATAGATGGATGAAGCCGTGTCACTATTACTCACGAAGCACAAGTCTAAGGAACGACCATTTTCGTTCACTACATGATTTATTTGGCGTAGCGTAGCGGTGCTGTAGCTGTCCAAAAGCCTGATGGCACCAGAATGAAAAGTGGAGTGATCATGATCTGGATGGAGGAAACCACTATGAGTTGGCGTCCATGTAATGTTTGCTAGATTGAAATCCCCGAAGACCATAACTTCGTCATCAATCGCCGCGATGTCTGTAACTTTGGCGATGGATTGACAATGTACATCAATAAGATCCAAATCTCGTGTTCTGTCTGGAGGGATGTACACTGCACAAAGAAATAGCTGTCGGTCCCCTAACTTGATAGTGACCCAAACTTGTTCAACAGAGTTCCAGGTAGCATCTTCGATCGCCTTCGCTTTCAACCGGGTACTGACGGCAATAAGCACACCCCCTCCAGTACTTTTTCTGCTGTTGTACGGATTACGATCGCAACGGAAAGTTTCGTAGCCATTTCCGAAAGCATAGCTTGAAACGGTTCGAGAATCAAGCCACGTCTCGACAAGAACTATGATATCGTAGCTGTTGTCCGTAACTGCAAGGCGATAGTCCTCAACCAGACCGTTCATTCCTCCCACGTTCTGGTAGTATATAGTGACGTTGGACTTCAATTGGTGAGAAACTGTGGCGCTAGAAGGTGGGACAGAATCAGGCAGGGATTCATTCGAAGTACGAGCATACTTGCCGACACGTGGAGATCGGAAGACCCTGTTTCCTTTCCCAGACACAGGACCGGGACGGCTGCTGATCGCTGGCAGGATTGGCTCGACTGTGTTGGGAGGATCTAGGGCTTCCTCAAGGCGGGCGGCAAATGTGCGTCCCGGTGGCGATATGGATGAAACGACAGTAGAGGCTTCATTATGTAGTTGAGAGCTGGAGGATGTCACAAGTCGTGGGATGGATCGTGGAGATGCACTGAAAGCCGAAAAATATTCAGGCGATGGAATTCTAACAGAACGATCATACTTGCCGATGGAAGGATGACGGAAGACCCCGTCTTCCAGCTCAAACGCAGGACCGGGGCGGCTGGTGGTCGCTGGCTGGAGTGGCTCGACTACGATGAGTGGAATAGGGGCTTCCTTAATGCGGTCGGCAAGCGTGCGCCCCGGAGTCCGGTGTAATGTACAATGGCTGAAAATCGGAGTGGCATCAGGTGGCGAATGTTCATAAACAGGATGGTACTTGCCCGGGAAAGCAAGTTGGGAGATCCCCAATCCGCATCTAAACTCAGGGCCAGGACGGCTTTGAAAAACGCTGGCAGCAAAAGGCACGACTGAGTTAGAGGAACCAGGGACTCCCAAAATGCTTTCTTCGTTGCGTCCTGGGTGTTCTTCTCGTTCTGGTTCGAATTTGTCCATTTCAATCATGCGATTTACGCAGTGGTTTCTGGCATCGGCGAATCCAAAGGGGCTGGTGTGATGACGGGTATTGGCGTACCGAAAGGTGTACTGGCTGGTGTATCGATGAGCGCTTGATCTGAAGAGACCGTCGTAGTTGGAGGAAGCCAAACTGTGTTTTTTGATTGACCTTCAAACTCCCTGAACACGATTCCTTCTGGCCAAGTGCCAGGATCCAAAGCAGCATCTTTAAGTTCAACTGGAACGCCAACTTTGAACGAAATGAAGTTCATCGAGCTAAGGTCTGCACCCTTCTTCACTAGCGAGATCACCTTGATGGGTTCGGAAGTCTGTAAACCATCACGGACGAGCTCCTCCACAACGTCTTCCTTGACAGTTGGGTGAAAGCGTGATAAATACACCCAGAACAAATTTGGAGCAGGCTTAACAGTTAAGACAGCGTTACTTGCGACGCTCCTTGTTCCGGTATTGGATATCGGATTCGAATTCGGGACAGCAGAGTCTTCCCGACGACGCTTAGACGGGCGCTCCCTGTTTGGAACCCTTCCAGGCGTCGCAGCGTTCACAATATTCGCGAGTTGAGCAACCTGGTTGTTATTTTCATTTAAAACGTCGGCGACCTGTTTGTTGTTCTTTGACAACTCGGCTTTCAACTCGGATAATCCATTCATCTGGCTTTCGATTACTGTTGAGATAACACATCCGAGAGACGATACAACACTCTTGAAACGGCAAATTTTCATCAGCTTAGAGCACTCATCACACATCCAGTGCACGTTGCTCCTTTCTTGGATGTCTTTCACGGTGGGCATAGCGAGGTTTTCGCACTTCTTATGAACTACATTTTTACAGAAGCCCATGCATTCGATGTATTCTTCATTCTTTTTAACGGTTTTAGCGCAGCGATCGCAAGCACTGGTAGTAGCCATGTTAATGAGTTGCTCAAAACACTTGGAATGACCACTATGCGCTTAATGTCTGGTAGCACCACACTCGCACACAGGCAGCAAATATACGGTAGTCGAAAAAGTGAGGCAAGGGAACACTTATCACCAGATACGGTTGATGACGTGATTAGCGACAACGAGCGACACAGATCAAGGAAAATTATTTCCAATATTATCACCAGACGCGCAAAACTTTTCAACAGAAATTAATGAACTTCAGAGCACAGACTAACTAACAACGCAATGACACCAAGGTCGAGGCGGATAAAATAGATCTACACGGGTAAAAACGTAAGTAAATTGCACTACGAAATGTAAACAAACAGTTACGAGAGATTTTCATGAAACTTTTTATACCCTAAGGAACAACTTTGTAGAAGACCATATCATGATAAAACTTAAGGAGAAACTTCAAAGAATACCAATATGGCTGCCACGATGGCCGACTTGGACCCCTACTCACGTTTTCAAGAGCACAAATCTTTAAAATTCGTAAACAAATGCGCTTGATTTGGAAAAGCTGCCTCTTTTTGCAAGTGAGCAAAGCCAGGATAATCAAAAGCGGCTTGGTTCGATGCTTCGTTCGTCAGATTTGTGCCTCTAAAGTTTGTAGGCAAAATTGCAATGGGATTTCTTGAAGTTTCACCTTAATTTAGTTGCGGTTTCCGCTAACGAAAGCAGGATGAGGACATCTTCCCCCGTTTACTCTCGGTTGTTGCATGCAGCACGTGTTTGCTGTTCGAAACTTGCGCTCTACATCATAGGCGGCTATGTTGTCCTTCATTTCAATTGCTCAACCACGTGGGTGGGTATCGAAACAATGAAGAATTAGATAGCTGCCTATGATGTAGCGCGCAAGCTTCGACCAACAAACACATGCTGCATGTAACAATAGAGAGTAAACGGGGGAAGATGTCCTCATCCTGCTTTCGTTAGCTGAAACCGCAACTAAATTAAATTTTATCATGATATGGTCTTCTACAAAGTTGTTCCTTAGGGTATCAACTACCATTCTTTCAATTCTGAGCTAAATCGAACTCGCTGAACCGGCGTACTGAGTGAGAGACTGTAGGTCATCCAATTTCCCATATATTTGGACCGAAAATCCCATACAAACCTTCAACTCATTTGCGCCAGCTCAGTTTTAAACCGATTGAGCTGAATCTTTCACAGATTGTTCTTCTCATCCAAAGGCACGATTCTAGAGGGTGCCCCGTGAATTTTACCAAATTTTCTTTCTTGCCATACAAATGTGGGCCGGTCTAATGGAGAACCATGTTATGCTATGAACTATGCTTCGTGCATGACAATATACTGCTTAAGTTTGTCAAGCTGTTCTAGTGGTGAACGCTATCGAAATCAGCAAGCAATCAGCTCAACAAGACGCTGAAAACCCTGATCTAAGATCCGCAAACATACTAAATCGATCATTGAACAATCAATTTTATTGTATAATCATCAATTGGCCAACATCGGGAAACGACAATCGATTAGTTTGAATGAGTACATCCATCAGCACTCCAGCACGACCAACATCAACATCATTCCATCAAATGCCATTTGTCTCCGCTGCTGTCCTCCTTGCAGCACATATCTCAATCGGCCAATGGCTCCGGCGACGAAGTGAAAGGATTTATTCATTTAAAATCACAACAACCCCCCTGCATATTGACGCGTGGGCTCTTTTCCCCGTTGATGTCGTAAATAGTATAAGTTCATCCATCCATACCCAAACGTGAGACGAGTGTAGTGTCAGCCCCTGCCATATCATTGCGTCATTCACACACCCATCCGCCACTGCATTGGGTACTGACTGACTGGCTGGAGATAAGTAGGTAAGACTTGGCCATAACGATGAGTAAGCTCTTCTATGCTCAGATTGGTATCGCGTCCTCTTGATGTCCAGCTTGGTGAGTGGCGGCAGTTTTTTGCGAGCTCTCTCTTGCGCAACAAGTGTCCATCTTCAATCAACTACGGGCTTTATCTTTCGTTGATGGGAGATTGAATCGCTCAGGTAATTCAAAATTGAAAGTAAAAGTAGCCCAAAATATTGCCACGAAAATGATTGTACGCAAATACGCAACAAAAAAGATTAAACCGATTATGGTGGGTCATCGATAAAATATAAAAACGTCCTGCTTCGTGGGAGTCTTGCGATAAGCTTAGGAGTGAGACTTTTAAATGTCACCTGAGAGTTGGAAGTACCTAGCAAGATACTTCAACAGCTACAACCTGGCTTTTGGTCATTACTCCGAAATCACTTACCCCGAAGGCAGGTTCCGATTATCAGACGTATAACATCGTCGTCAACAAACACTTACTCGAATTTGACACATTCAAATATTGATGCGCCTCTTGCTTGGACTACTGTTAGTTAAACTTTCCAGGGTATTGTCAATATCAAAATATGTATCCAATTACCAAAATAGCTCTAAAATACTTACGCTTCAAACAGAACTTCACAATTAACATTTGCAATAAAATAATACATAGTCATGTTTATTGCTCCATAGTGTTAACGCTTTATTTTTTCTCTGGAGACTTGAATTCAGCAGTGGAACAGTATTTCAAATAATCTTTCCAAATTTTCCTATTTCAACCCCATATATCCGAAATAAGATTATCTTCTGCTATGGAGCCGAATGCCGCTAAATGCCGCTTGAACTTATTCGACAGCGTTAAAGTGTGCCATTGGACCATGCATTTATGCAGCCTTCAACACTTCTGACACACTAATTATCCGTTATTGACCAAAGACGCCGAAAAGTAAGACCAAACAAAAGCCGCACTCCAATTACACCAGCCGCACACGCCAATGTAACAATCACAACAACGCTTGATCCACGCTCGCTGGAAGATGCGACGCCATGTAGGCCTGCACGAAGAACGGAAGCTTCTGATCGGGGCTCATCAGTTTCCACAGATTGCGCGCTTCGGTGACGCAGTTGTTCCAAGATATCAGCCGCAACCGGGTTGGGTCCGCTTCTTCACCGGCTTCGGCTCGCTCGATGTTGTGCGCGAATGGGCCTATGTCGATGTCGGTGTCTAATTTGGTGCTTCCATTCCGATGGATTAGATTGGCAGAGCAATGTCTCCAATGTAGAGCTAGTAGGAGTTGAAAAGGGTCCGAGCAGGTATAAGTTTGCTTGAATTTTGAGAGTACAACTTCACGGACGTATTGTTTATGAACCGAAGCTGGTTGCTGGGTAAACTGTTGAATGGTGTCCTGTACTATTTTGTCAAACTGTTGGAATTCGGATATTTTCAGCGGAAATGTTCGATTTTGCAGTTTTCTGAAAACAAAATGGAAAACCAAGTGATAATAATTGATTGATTAAAAATATCTTACAATGTGCAGTATTTAAACATAAAATTTAAATAAAAAGAAAATCGCGTTAAGTACTGTTCCTTTGAATTCCACTAAGAATTTGCATCCTTTGACAGATACGTATTTCGACCTCAACTGTAAGGTCGTCTTCAGTGTCTTGTACTTGACTCGACTGTCAAGCAGGGATGGCATTGCGCGCTGAAAATGTGCACAGTGCAGCTCATTTTCATATTAAAACCGCGCACACTTACACTCACACTGAGGAACATGCCATCCCTGCTGTCAAGTACAAGACGAGTCGAGTCAAGTACAAGACACTGAAGACGACCTTACAGTTGAGGTCGAAATACGTATCTGTCAAAGGATGCAACTTCGTAGTGGAATTCAAAGGAACAGTACTTAAGTTCTGGAAGCTCCTTTTCCCTAACCAATGATGAAAATTGTAAGCTGGAAAAGAAGGAACCTTTATAGAAACCGAGTATGGGGGGGGGTTGGGAGGGTTAATGACATGACATCAACTTTCCGGGGATGACGTTGATGTCAGATCCTATCAACTCAAGCGGTTCTCGCTTCATTCCACCCCGTTGGTCAAACATAACATGCCCTATAACGGAAACACACGAGGTGGCAAAACCACACGAACTGCAACAGCAGTCCTACGGAATCTCCCAGGACATAACGGACATTATATCGTCACTTTGGAAGAATGCCCTGCCAGTATTGTTCCTCTCACCCATTATCGTTCGGGGCCGTACAAAAACTTCGTAGACTTTGGGGGCCTGGCCAAAGTTTACGCTCCATACAAATTTAAAAAATTACATATTAAACAAATCCTTTCCACCATCGGAACACTCCAACCAAATCCCAGCTGGATATCATCCGGAAATTTCATCATAGTGAAGAATCAAACAGATGTCGGCCAATAACTAGCTGTATCTGGAGCTTGTCTCATTGAGATGTCTCATGTGATGTGCGCCAACTTCGCTAGTCTCAAGCTCAATGAATTTTAATGTGCTCACCGCCAACTTTTCTCAATCTCATATTGAGATTTGTGCGTACATATACTGTGCTTCTGAAGAAACTGCTCGAGAGATTAAAAAAAAAATCCTGGGTAATTTTCTGGTTCCTGTATGCATCCTTTCGAAATTATCTTCCAATACTATTTGCTGACAGGATTCCTCCAGAAATTCTTGAAGTTATTCAAAATATCATCAGGTAATCCAGGAAAAATTCTTACTTGAAAGTAGGGATTTCATGCTGGGATTGAATCTTATGCAAAAATCCCGCACGCTGGGATTGGAAAAAATGATCCGAAACGACCTTTATTTTAATAAAGTAGAATAACTAGCCACAGAATGTCAATATCGCGAGTGTTCGTGTGACCAACATCTAGTTTGCCACGCCCTTACAGCGTCAGTACCGGTCTCACAAGTGTCAACCCAATTTTATAGCCAGAACAAAACATCCACAGCAACATGTGTATTTAAAAATAATGGATAAAAACATCTCAGGTATGAAATAAAATAAATTAATTTATTGGCTACAGCGCTACTAGCGATCTAATTTCTCATACATCTACTATTAATAATCATTGAATCATGGAGTTGAAGGATACTCTTGAAAGACTGATTCTTAGAAAAGATGCTTGAAGGATTTCTGTAATTTCTGAAGTAACTCCTGAACAAGCCCTTGAATGAATTTTAGAAGAGAAACTGAGAAAAAATAACTACTGGAACAATCTTTGGAGAAATTTCTGAAAGTATGCCTGGAGGAAATCCTGGATAAATTCTGGGAGGAATCCCTAGAGGAATTCCTGGAGAAATCTCTTGAGGAACTCCTAGAAGAAATCTTAAATCTTGAGGAACTCCTAGAGGAAATCTTCAGGAAATGAAATTCCTGAAGGAATCCTTGGAGAAATTATTGGAGAAATCCCTGAAGGAATTCCTGGAAAAATCTCTAGAGGGAATCCTGGAGAAATGCATGGAGAAACTTCTAAACAAATTCCTGGTACACTGTTGAAAATGCTTTGATATCCATGTGCACAACAGAACACGTGCTCGATGAACAAATTGAGATTTGAAATTATGAAAAGAAATCCACGTACTCCGGTGAGACTCGAACTCACGACTCCCAATTCGCTAGACGGGCGCTTCTATTTCTTCAAGCTACGGAGTCACTCGACTATCTCCGTCGCCAGCAGGCCTAGAACTAAACTCGATTCCACAATCGCACATGGTCGAGAGTCCGACTGCACACTAATTGCCATACCAATAAGTGATTGGGAGACAGTGCCCGAAGCTCTCGACAATTAAAAATAACTTCCTCTCTCGCTTTGACATACATGTGCACAACAGACAATGTGTTAGATGTTCATCTAATCCCATCCGAAGGGGGTTTGGATTATGAAAAAAAGATAACCAGGTGCGATTGTGGAATCGAGTTCAGTTCTAGGTCCGCTGGCGACGGAGATAGTCGAGTGACTCCGTAGCTTGAAGGAATAGAAGCGCCCGTCTAGCGAATTGGGAGTCGTGAGTTTGAGTCTCACCGGAGTACGTGGATTTCTTTTCATAATTTCAAATCTCAATTTGTTCATCGAGCACGTGTTCTGTTGTGCACATGGATGTCAAAGCATTTTCAACAGTGTAATTTCCCACATGGCTTGGTCAGCCAAAGCAAAATCAAGAAATTGACAAATTCCTGGTGTTATCCCTGTTGCAATTTTTGTTTGAGACCCAGACAACCTAGTATGGTTCCTGTAGTGCAATTTATCTTCAAACTGTTGATGGCGCCTCTAGCGGCCAAGAGGCCAACTAATCATA